>NW_012267269.1:3744483-3770915 GCF_000151885.1 Dipodomys ordii
AGAAGATTGGAAGGGATAGGAAGGGGAAACAAAGGAGGAGGTTACAATGCTTGATAAGAAATGTACTCATTATCTTGCCCATGTAATTGTAACCCCTCTGTACAGTATTTTCACAATAAAAAATAAAAAAATAAAAATAAAGTAATCATTGTGGAAACAAAAAAAAGAAAAATGAACTTTACAATTTAGGCTGGGGGTGGAGGGTGGGGGGGGAGTGTAGTTGTAGAGATAGGAGGGAAGGGATGGTAAGGGAAAAACAAAGAAGGAGACAATAATGCTTGATAAGAAATATACTCGGGGCTGGGAAGGTGGCTTAGTGGTAGAGCGCTTGCCTTGCATGCATGAGGCCCTGGGTTTGATTCATCAGCACCACATAAGCTAAAAGAAAAAAGCCGGAAGTGGCACTGTGGCTCAAGTGGTAGAGTACTAGCCTTGAGCTGAAGAGCTGAGGGACAGTGCCCAGGCCCAGAGTTCAGGCCCCACGACTGGGCCCCCCCCCAAAAAAAGAAAAAGAAATAAATATACTCATTCTCTTGCTCATGTAACTGTAACCCCTCCTTTGTACAGTATTCTCACAATAAAAAAATTTATTTAAGAAAGGAAATAAAGTTTCCAGAACCTCTTAAAATAGCTCTTGGTCAGTTTAAGATAAAGTTTTAAATACATGAGCTTTTGGGTGGATTCTACATGTCCAACCCTTCAGAGAATGGAGTATGTGAAGAACCTTCTCTTCTTTATGATAATTTTCAGTTATATATTTATGCATTAATACCATTTGTTTTGAGGAATTGGGGATTGAATTCAGGGCCTTGTGCATACTAGGTCAGGCCCACTACCACTTGAGCCACACTCCCAGTTACTGATCTCATGTTTATGTGCTTATGGAAATAAAGTTCTCTTCAATAAAAAAAAAATATCACTAAGGACTTAGAGAAGCATGAGAGATATATATTTCCATGAGGCTTCTTTCAAAGTTTTTCGGCAATTGTATCTCAGAAGAATAAGCTTAAGAAGGAAACTTTGTAAAAATTGAAGCTTTAGAAATCCATGTAAAATGAAAATTATTTAATGCATGATTTTTCCCATAGTACAAGAATCTGGATAGTTCATAAAAATTACTTTGACTCAGGGTTTTAAAAATTAATTAGATGAAAAAGACAATATAGTGAACTGAATAGTATTCATCAAAATTCATGTTTCTTCCCAGGAGCTTAGTCAGCTTAAACTGTCATGACAATGCAGCAGACACAGGTGACTTAAACAAAAAAAGTTAACTTCTCAGACTTCTTGATGCTGAGGCATGAAGATGAAGATAATTGTCAGTTTGGTTTTGAGGGCTATCTTTCAGTCATCTTCTTACCACGTCCTCGCATAGCCTTTTCTTGGTGAATGTACATGAAGAGAGATTTTTCTTCCTCTTCATATGGTACCTCCAGATCTATAAAAATTAGAATATTAACTTTATGACTTAATTTAACCTGAATCACTTCCTAAATGTCCTATTTCCAAATATAGTTTTATTGGGAATTAGAGAATATAAACTTAAAGGAGACACAATTCAGTCCTTAGCAGCCTTATTATCTTTTTTTGAATTCACAACAACCAATTCTGTTCCTTTATCTTAGGTGAGAACTAAATAAGTTAGAAAATTACCAAGTCCAGGAAGATGTTATTCGGATGTGTTCAGAGAAGAGTAAGGAACCATAGCAGGAAGTGTACGTCCAAGAGGCAAGAGTCATATAGAACAACATTGTTGTTAGCATTTAGTTCCTACCTTGAATGATACAGGGACACACACGTTGAAGGGATCTGAGGAGAGGGATGACTTACACTGAATGGAACCACTCTGTTATGAATATGGAGGACAAGACTACAAGCAGAGAGGGAAGAAGGAATATTTGTTAATGACCCAGACTAACTATGATGGTACCTCAGACCTTAGTGTATCAGGGGAGGAAGGGAGCAGCAAGCGAGGTCGCAGACAGTAAGGCCTGTTCTCCAGCAAGCTCAGGAGACTACAGTGTTGATATGGTCAGATTTTATCAGCACCTCCAACTTCATTTCAGAGCAAGAGGGGAAGTGATAGAGCTGTTGAACAGGAAGCCTCTTCCTAAAGGTTAGGGAAAAAAGATATATACAAACAAATGTATAAAGCATTAGAACTCTTAAGTGATTCCACTCACAGTGAGGAAGCGCACAAACTCTAACCCTGGGCACCTCTGCTTCTGTCTCTCATACCAATATAATCAATAATACCATTACCTCCCAAATCTTGTACTACTTTGCTTTGGACCATTTCCCAGTTGGTCCATAGATCACTGACAGAATGGACCTTGAGAAATGTAGTTCCCTGCCCATTCAGGTTATCCATGAAGCAGTCCAGCATACATAATCACCAAAAAGACCCTGTCATATGTCCTTTCTGTCATGTTTACTCTTTTCCTCGTTTTCATTAAAAACTAGTAACCACCTTTTGAATGATACTGTTTTCAGAGGTACAGAGCTAGCAAGATTTACAGTCTAGATTTTTACCCATGTCTACAGGAGCTTAAAGCCTAGTATTCAATTGTGTGCTGCTTTAAGTGAAAGGCAAGCCTTGATAATGGTTTGTTTTCCTATTTGTTCATTTGTATTACAAAATAAAAATTTAAACAAAGACTTAGCAGAGGTACCAGATGTTCAGCATTTCTAACTAGGTACTGTACTGGACAGCTAGAACGCTTTAGGGCAGATCGAGCAGTGACTCACATGGATACAGCTTTTAGGTCAGAGGAAAATAGCTCAGACGGGGCTAGCAGAGAAGCAGCATTACTCATAACACAGCTTGGACTTCCCTGTGGCTGTGCCCAGAATAAGAAAGCTTGTCAGGGATGTTATATATTACACTTTCAGGGCTGGGAGTTGATGAAGACTGAGGCTTCACTGTTCTCATTTGTCTCTCTTATAAGAGAGCATAGATTTTTAAATCAAAAAGCAAACTGCCCTGTTCTGCTGAGGACAGAAACAGTGGGAGCCCTTTTGGGGACTAGGTCAGCGTTTTATGGTCATTCTGTTTTCATTGCTTGCTATTTCAGCTCACCTGGTAAATGCACTTCCAGAAATCTCCTGGTATAGATTCATCGATTCCTTTCCTTTGATGGCATATTCCAATCCTGTTTCACCCGTCTATCCATAGTAACTTTTTTCTTCCTGGCCAATTGTCTTTATACTGATGAACATATACTTTAGTCAGACTTTTTGATTGAAAAGCCCTTGGGGTTACAGCAGTGGCCAGATTGTCAAGACTAAACGTTGTTTATTTACTTCAGCCATTAGATGAGGTTTGTTTAAAATACCCATTCTTTTTTGGTTTTGTTTGTTTTTTGTTGGTCTTGGGGCTTGTACTCAGGGTATGGGTGCTGTCCCTGAGCTCTTTTGCCCAACTAGTGTTCTACCACTTTGAGCCATCGCTCTGCTTCTGGGTTTTGAGTGAAAATACCCATTTCTTCAAAGGGTAAAACAAAATGGAAATATTTTGAATTCTGTGGGGTTTTTTAATAGTGGAAATAGCACATGATTTTAAAAAATATTTTTGAAAATAATTTACAAGGAATGTAAGAACTAGACCCATTCTCCCTTGTCTGAGTCCCCAAAACATTTTCAGAACTCATTTAGCTATCTTTGTGGCTTTTGCTCTCAATCTTAAAACATGTTTGTTTGATCCTGATTCATTTTCTAGTTTCAAATACTTTCTGTTTGAATTTGAGTTTTAAAAGACAATAACTAGCTGGGTGCCAGTGTCTCACACCTGTAATCATAGCTACTCAGGAGGCTGAGATCTAAGGACTACGGTTCAAAGCCAGCCTGGGCAGGAAAAACTGTGAAACTTTATCTCCAATAAATCACCAGAAAATGGGAAGTGGTGCTGTGGCTCAAGTGGTAGAGTGCTAGCCTTGAGTTGAAGAGCTGAGGGACAGAACTCAGGCCCAGAGTTCAAACCCAATGACCAACAGAAAGAAAGAAAGAGAGAGAGACAGCCAGTAAGAAAGACAGTAACTATCCTGTTTTCTCATTCTTCCCCACACATTAATTTTTTCAGGATATTTCAGTGGACTTATTTTATCTTAATTTTCAGTTTCTGAGTTATCCATCTTTCATTATTTCTTTCCCAAGCCTTTTGCCACAGGTAGATGTTTCCCTTCATTTGATAAACAGACACACATCACATGTTCCTCATCTTTGAGACGTCTTGATTTATACTTTCAGTATAATGCATCTTCCATTAGGTTGGAAAGAAAAATGAGACCTTTAGTGTGTGTTTAATCTTTATCCTCAGTGATAGTTTGAATATAGTCTCAAGTTTCTCTAAGAAATTTGAAGTCACTTTTGGGCATTTACCCAAATGATCACAAAGAAGAGCACACTAAAGCTACCAGCACAACTATGTTTATTGCAGCATTATTTACCATAGCTAAGATCTGGAACCAACCCAGATGCCCCTCAGTAGATGAATGGATCAAGAAAATGTGGTATATATACACAATGGAATTCTATGCCTCCATCAGAAAGAATGACATTGCCCCATTTGTTAGGAAATGGAAAGACTTGGAAAAAATTATATTAAGTGAAGTAAGCCAGGCCCAAAGAAATATAGGTCCCATGGTTTCCTTATTTGCAATAACTAGTATATGTCTGAGACAAGCAGAAAAGGTCAGATAAGTCAATGTTAAGTGAAATGAGTCCCAAGATAAGTATTCAAATGTTTTTTCTTTCTTGTGATTGTTTCTAACATATTTATAAGATGATTTCTTTGTTGCTTTGTATGTCCTTCCCCCATGGTATCTCTGTTTTCACTGTATTTGATGTTTGGTATAATTTGTGGAGGGGAAGGGAAAAAACAAATTGTTTAAATAGGGATACAGGTGAACCCATTGCAACAATGAGATATACAAGATGTTATGTTGAAAAACGAACTTTACAACTTTGGTGGGGGTGGGTAGGGAGGGGGAGATGGGAAGTGATAGGAAGGGGAAACAAAGGAGGAGGTAATAATGCTTGATAAGAAATGTACTCATTATCTTGCCCATGTAATTGTAACTCCTCTGTACAGTATTTTCACAATTAAAAAAAAAGAAATTTAGAGTCAACTTGCACCATTTAAAAAAATAAATGTTATGTTGTTCCTGCTATTCTCGTATGCGGTGACCTTCTGACTCATGTCTTCTCTGAAAGGTTTGAGAACTTTTCCTTGTCCTCTTTGTTCTGCAATATCATCCTGGTGGCCCTTGGAATGGACTGTGTATCCACTGCTCAGGGGAACTTTTTATTATGGAAGTGTATCATCAATTCTGGGAAATTTTCTTGCATTTAAAATTGTTTCTTCTATTTCTGAACTTCTTTTATTCAATTACTAGCTATCCTGAACTATCATAATTTTATGAAACCAGAGAAAGAAGACAGGACAGAGTAGGAATAGCAAAGTGGTGGGGAGAAAAACAGTTAGCAGGAAAAGAGTCCAGTTCCCTTAGAAGGGATTTCAGTCTGTAGGATCACATACAGCTTGGTGAAGCAGTAGAAGCTAAGATCACATTATAGAAATGAGAATATCTTATGTTTAATATTTCCTAGGCTTACTTCTACTTTCCTAAAGTACTGCTTTAAAAACTCATTTTGAAACAATTATGTTAACTCTTATAGATGGTAATTTAGAAGTCTGATAATTCTCAAGTACACAAGTTTTCCCAGCCCCAGGATTCTTAATAAAAATTTAATGAGTTCATGAATGACCTTAAAAACGAATCTCTCCATATATCTGAATTCATAGCAGTTTGAGATCATTTGAAGAAAAGGATAAATTAATTTCCATTACATTAAAAATTATAGCTTTCTTCCTCCTCCTGAAGATGTAGAATGTATTCAAGATGTCCTCAAGTAATTAGAAAATGAATAATGATCCTCATTTTCAACAGCATTCAAAATGAGGAATTTGAAAATCAGCCACAATATATTTAACTATTATAAACTGCTTACCAAAAAGCAATTCTTAACAGAACCAAGATCTAAGTACAAATCAGTACCTATCTTTCATCAAAGGAATTCATCTTTAGAATGCAAAATGATGAACACAGGATTTGAGGGGATTAACCACTACATGGGGTTCCAGTTAGCGTTGGTTTCCATTTATCTTCTTTCCTTTTAGCCTTTCTGTGCCTGTAACTCTTATAAATATCAATATATTTCTTTTTTCACTTGTATGATTTTTACCTGCTCCTCACAGTCACATTGTGTATTAGCCACTACAGCATTTATTTGATGTGTCTGTCTACCTAACTCTCCACTTGCCTGAGCAACAAGAGGGCAAGAACTGGGTTTTTCCTGAATCTCAGACGGGCCAGCTGCCCCCCAAAATGGGTGGTTCTGAGGCAGCTTTAATTTTTAAAGTTTAATGTGTGACATGTTTTTTATGACAAACTGGAGAATACGAAAATGTCTTGTATTCTTATGATTACCACCAACTTGCTTGCATGTGTAAGTAGACCATCTAAATTCTGTCTACTGTGTAGTTCTAAATTCTGTGACACTTTCCTCCAGGAAAAGTGTCACAGACACTGTTTCTGTTCTGTGACTTTCTGCAGTCTCCCATCATGCTGCTTGGTATATATAGTATATTATATATATGCATATATATATTAGTATATATACTTCTCCACTCTTCTTGATTTTATCTTTTTTTCATTGCTAGAAATAGAGCACAGGGCTTAAGCAGGTGCTCTGCCACCGAGCCACAGTACCCAAACTCTAATTGCTGTTAGAATAGATACTGTCCTCAATTCATTATAAACTTATGGAAACAAGGGGTTTTACTTTATTGCTTATTGTACTATCCCCAGTGCAGAGTTGAAATATTGTCTCTTGATGACTTTTCTCATCTCCTTTGCAACCCCTTTGTACAACCACTTAGTAACAATAATAAAATATGATAATTTGCCTTCCTGCTTCTGCTAAAACTAGAAGGGCTGTCTAGGCCTCCTCTATTATAAAAATAAAAGCAAAAGAAAAGAGATGCTGTCTTTGGAGCACAAAACCAATTTTCATATGCAGTTCGTGTGCAGGAGGAATAATCCTTTCTATAAACACACTATTATTGCTATAGATCTGTTTATGGTCGTAATCCTAGTTACACAATTGTTTTGAACATAGTTTTTATACATGGAATAAGTGAAATGGGGCATAAGGTTCACACTGCAAGAGTTTACCATTGATTCTTTATTTTAATCCATAATCTTCTATAATTGAGATATAAAATTTAGAGATTATTACATTATCCAAGAGTTTCCAAAAAACTCTTAGTGCAACAGTTTAGTGGTACAGAGCATGACAGCCATCACACTGAATAGAGGGAAGAGGTAGGGCACATGGGGATGGATGGCAACTGAGCTTCTAATAGTGGTTCCCCCCAAACAGGCTTGCCTGTTACATAATCCTTCACATGTGTTTAGGAAGAGCTGAGATTTGAGTTAGGTAGTAGGTGGCAGATAGGTAGGGTAGATGGTAGGAGGGTAGAGTAGTCCCATATTGTAAGGATGCTAGAATTCAGAGATTGAAGGTACAGATAGATGTTTCCCCTATGTCATGTTGCCTACTTCAAAGTCCTGTTCTCCCTTTCTTGCAGCGTCCAGGGCTAAGCTCAGCATGATCAACACCATGTCAAAAATCCGTGGCCAGGAGAAGGGGCCAGGCTACCCTCAGGCAGAAGCACTGCTGGCAGAGGCCATGCTCAAGTTTGGAAGAGAGCTGGGAGATGATTGCAACTTCGGTAACTGTGCTTTCTCGCACTCTTAATTTTTTGGTTCTCCTTGGTGTTGTGATCCTGGTAAGAAAGTCTGTAGGAAGTTAAGGTCATTTTATGTTTCACTTCTCAATTTTAGCTCTCACATACCTGTATTTATTTATTTATTTATTTTTATAGTAAAGATGATGTACTGAGGGTTAGTTATGTGAATCAGGTATTGAGTACATCTCTTCTTGAACAGTATCACTGCTGACTTAGTTCACCCTTTGTCCCACTGTTTCTGTGCTTTTTCCCTTACCCTCCCCAAATCAGATAAACTTACATACAAGACAGAAAGTACAGAAAACAGTGGCAAAAGGGGGAAAACAGAAGGAAAAACCAGTGCAAAAAGCAAAACAAAAACCCTTTTTCCATATCTTGGATTTAATTTCAATAATCATCATTTTATATGATCATAAGCCCTTGTGACACTCTCTTAAGAATATCTTCTTTTGGTCTTACAGTGTGAATGTTTATAGTCCTTGAACAGGAAAAATTAAGCAGGACTCTATGCTTCATTATTTTTAGGTGATTTGTCTGAGCAGTTTTCTTTTTGGTATTTCTTAGATAAGACCCCAAAGTTTACTGCAGGTCTGCCCTACATGTCCAGATGCCTCACACTTTCTTTGGGGTGGGTTTGGCAAGAGCTACATTTTGAGAGGGAGGAAGTGGTTATGTTGGCACTGTTTTATACCCTGCCATAAAGGCTTTCTCTTAGATTGTTGTTCATTTGTATATGTTCCCTCATGTCATAGACCCAGGTAAGATATGATTTGTTCTTTCACTAATCTCCCATTCTCAGTTACGACACCAACCACCTTCTGTCTTTACACCTAATGATGTGGGGAACTCTAAGTAATCTTCATTCCCAGTTGACCAATTTTCCTTTACTGTTATTTGTTTCTACTAAAAGAGTTGACTTGAAAATGACGGCACAGGGCAGGGCAATTACATACAAAAGTGGACAGAGAGCCTCCCAGATGTTACATACCTGTTAATAAGGGATATCTCCATGGTTCCTACAATGAACCATGGCACCTTGGAAAGACATTCTTCTATGGAAGGCATAGTGTATTCTTTCTAGTCTGTTGGTTTCTTAGGCAATAATCTCTATGTTTTTTTTAATCTGTGAAGGCCCCCTGGTTCTTCAAAGTTTAAGAGCTCCATTTTGTCCTCTTAGGTCCAGCACTTGGAGAGGTAGGGGAAGCCATGAGGGAACTCTCAGAGGTGAAAGACTCTTTGGACATGGAAGTGAAGCAGAATTTCATTGACCCACTTCAGAATCTTCATGACAAAGATCTGAGGGAGATTCAGGTATATGCTGTTGTCTCTTATAAGCAAGCAGTTGAAATTACACAGTTGCAAATGTCCACTTCTTAGGCTAGTTTTCTTGTTGACAGCACTGGTAAATTTTAAAATCACCCTGCAAGATAAATTGGAAGCAAACAGAAATGCAAAACTCTCCAGCCCATTGTTAGGACTGTGTTGCTCAAGAGTTTGATAGCTGAATTCTCTGTATGCAGTGTCTGTATCAAATAGGCTTTGGATTTTGCCGTTCTTTTGGTTTCTTTGGTGTTACTGGGGCCTTGGACTTGCTAAGCAACTCGTTAAGCAGACACTCTACTACTTGAGACATATGCCCAGTCCACTTTTGCTTTGGTTATTTTTTAGATAGGCTCTTAGATTTTTTCCTAGGCCTTCCCGGACTGTAATCCTCTTATTTATGTTTCCTGCTCATCTGGGATGTAGAACATACCACCATGTTGATCTTTTTCTGTTGCCTAAGCTGGCTTTGAACCATGATCTTTCCAATCTTAGCCTCCCTAGTAGCTAGGATTACAGGCATGAGCCACTACACTCAGCACACATTGAATCACTTTTACAAAAATACATTTTCCCTAGAGGGATAATGTCCTCTTGTGTTGCTTTGTTTTAAATTAGAATGATGGGCTGGGCTATTACCCCTAATACTACTTAAATAAATACTCTTTTATTTTTAAACATGTGTTTTGTATTTTCCTAGCCATTCTTTCTAAAACATGTAGAATAGTTGTGATATTTCTAATAAATAAACTTTATTTTGTTATGTTTATTTCTAATAAATAAACTTTATTTTGTTATGTTTCTGCTTGGGCTTACAAGGTTTGTTCATCTCTTCATTCACTTATTCATTCTACGACTATTTTTGAACTTGACTAACACTTTTTTGTTGTCTACTAAATGGACTTCTGTAACTTGAACTCAGTCCCCCTGGCTCTTTGTTTTCCAAGATTAAATTTACTTCACTCAAGATCACTCAATAAATGGCAGGCGAACTCTAAATCCAAAGTATAGCTCTGATACATTGTTCTACCCTGTATCTGGCTGTAGGCTCATGTATTTCAAATAATATTCCTTCCAAAAGCTCAATCATTTAGTTTAGATCAGGCATGGAATAGTAGCAGGGAAGGTTTAGGGTATTATTTATTCTCCTTTGCTTCTCAGATCTTTACCACTCCCGATTCAATTTCGTCTCCTTCTCTTCCCTTCCATGTATACCTAGAAACAAGTGAAAATCTGGCCTTCTCACCCAACAGTGAATAGTGGAAATTGATGCCATGAGAAACAACAAGAGCAACAAACCCAACATTTTGGTTTGGGGAAAAAGACTTCACAACCCAGTACTAGGGGTATTGGGCACAGGCCAGACCCCTTACTTGGAATAATTTAAGAATGGATAAGGCTTAGCAAGTAGCATTAGATGAAATCCTTTCCAAGGTCCTGTGTTGGATCATCTGTCAAGAAGGTAGGCTTAAGCTCAGTAAAAAGTTTCCTGAAAGCCACCTTAGCTGGGCAAGTGTTTCAAAATAGATTCCTAGATTCAGTCCTGGATATTTAGATTCAGATGATCAGGAATCCACATAATAAACACAACAGTGATCGTAACACACTGGATGATTCAGAAAGCAAGAATGCCATTCCTCCTCACGGTACTACAGGGGGAGTCGTTTTCCAGTGTCTTCTCTGGAGTACCATCTTTCATGAGGATGGGGACTTGAGAACTCTGTGCACACACCTCTCAGTGTGTGGAGCACATGTGCATGTGGCGCGAGGAGGGAAAGGATTCCATCGTGGCTTTGGCCTGGCAAACCAGACATAAAGGGAAATGGTATTTCCTGTTATTTCTTTCCTATCCTTGAGTTATTTTGCCAGTCTTGGGGCTTGAACTCAGGGCCTGGGCACTGCCCCTGAGCTTCTTTTGCTCAAGGCTACCACTCTACCACTTGAACCACAGCACCACTTCTAGCTATTTCTGTGTATCTGGTACTGAGGAATCGAACCCATGGCTTCATGCATGCTAGCCAAGCACTCTACCACTAAGCCACATTCCCAGCTCATCCTTAATTATTTTTAAAGGTATCCCCTCACGAAGCCTCTGGAAGCATTTGCCTCACTGGTATATGTTTCTTCATTTCTACTTTGAAATGCAGCCTATTTTGTTTTGGAAGCCAATTAGAATGTTAGTAAAGTGAACTGTAAAGAACTACTTTCAAAGCATGCTCCTCTCGTTTGCAGCACCATCTAAAGAAGTTGGAAGGGAGGCGCCTGGACTTTGATTATAAGAAGAAACGGCAAGGCAAGATCCCAGATGAAGAACTCCGTCAAGCTCTGGAGAAATTTGATGAGTCTAAAGAAATTGCTGAGTCAAGCATGTTCAACCTCTTGGAGATGGATGTAAGTAACTTTCCTGTGGTTTTCAAAATTAATTTTATCATTAAGCCAAATGATGTGTTTAAGGACATATCACTATATATTATTATATTATATCAGCATATTGATTTTATTATATGATAACATATAGATGGTCATTTCTTTTAAATAATTTTGAGTGATAAGTAAACAGAGAAGTGGTAGATTTTTTCTGCAATTTTATAGTATGATTTGACTAAAATTTACTAATGAATCCTAAAGCTGCATACTAGTTAGTGGTTTATGCCTAAAATCCTGGCTGAGGTCTGAGGCTGAGGTCTGAGGATTGAAGTTCAAAGCCAGCAGAATTATTATCTTCAATAAACCAGCAGAAATGTCCATTGGAGTCATGGCTCAAATGGTTAGAATGCCAGATAACAGACATAAGCACAAAAAAGCCAAATAATACCATAGAAAGTCAGAGAAAGATTGAGAGACTAGAGAATGCTATAAAGGTCTGTGGATAAATTGAATACATAAGAAATGACTATAAAGAATAGCAATCAAGAAGCTCCCATGATGCAATCAGTTAGCTTATTGTACTTATAAGAATATCAGTCAAGCTGGGAACCTCTGGCTCAAACTTGTAATCGTAGCTGCTGCAATCACAGTTGAAGGCCAGCCCAGGCAGGAAGGTTTTTATGGCTATCTCCCTTTAACTCTTGTCTACAAAAAGTCCAAAGTAGATAAGAAATGTACTCGTTACCTTGCTCATGTAATTGTAACCCCTCTGTATGGTATTTTCACAATAAAAAAACTTATTTTAAAAAAAAAGTCCAAAGTAGAGATGTGGCTCATGTGGTAGAGTGTCAGTCAGCCTTGAGTGAAAAAAAGCAAAGGGACAGCACCAAGGCTTTGAAGTTCAAGCTCCAGTAATGGAGCATGCGCGTGCACATGCATGCGCGCGTGTGCGCGTACACACACACACACACACACACACACAAACGATGTCAATTTGACATTTAGAATTGGGTGCCATACATAGAAGTGTTCTCTATTGTGAATTGAAGTTGGGTATAGTCTTTAAAAAAGTAAATTTTAAGACTAATGATTGTAGCATAGATATTACATTTGAGATATCTTTATTGGGTCTTTATTGAGGACAGAAGTGGAAAATATAGATATAATATGCACAAGATATAAATAAGGCTAATGAGAGGGGATTTATTAGCTCCTGAGATTATAGAGACCTGGAAGTCACAAATAAGTCCTCTGAACACTGGAGAACCGAGGATGCTGGTGAACTTGGGAAGCTGTTAACATAGCTCACTCCCAGTCCAAAGGAGCCTATGGTATAACTCTCATTTTGAAGCTGGGTGCCTTAGCCCCAGCAGAGGTGAGAAGCCATTCGTGCCAGTCCTGGATTCCAAGTCTGAAAGCTGTAAAGAACCTAGAGTTCTAACATCCTAGGGCAAGAGAAGCTGTGTAGCTATCTTTAAGAGAGAGAGAGAGAGAGTGAATTTATCTTCTTTCACCTTTTCTACTAACACCCTCAGCTAATTATGTGGTGCTCTCCATATTAGATAAGAACAGGTCTTCCTTACCCAGTCAACTGTGACAAATGCAAAACTCATCTGGAAGCACTTTCACAGATATGCCCAGAAATAATGGTTTGCTAGCTATCTAGCCAAGTTGAAAACAAAAAGTAAACATCACATTAATCAGCTGCCTTACTGACTAGACAGGGGAGGCATATTGAACATACATGGTTTTTGCTGCCACCCAGACATGGTATATGTTTGTCCACAAACAACTCTTGTCTCCTACTCAAGAAGAATACTCTGGGAAAACTGAATCACAGTGCTCCTTCACCACACCCAGGATTCTGTCCCCCTTCATCCGCATAGGACAGCCTCACCTCTCTTGACCTGGAGGCTACTACTAAGTTAGATCACAACACAGGATACAAAATGAATAGTAACTGAATTCGCTTGAATTATTAGAGCTGGAATGAACTCAAAATACCACCATATACAACACCTTTACATTACAAATGCAGCTTAGAGAGGTCAAAAGGCTTTTTTTAAACCTCACATGGTACATTATAAGAAACAAATATTCATGATTATTCATGTTTGGTGTGTGTGTGTGTGTGTGTGTGTGTGTGTGTGTGTGTGTGTGTGTGTGTGAGCTTTTGTGTTCATGGCTGGTACACTGTACCTTAGCTTTCTCACTTAAGGCTATCAATTGAGCCATAGCTCTATTTCCAGCTTTTTTTTTTTTATTGTGAGAATACCATACAGAGGAGTTACAATTACATGGGCAAGATGAGTACATTTCTTATCAAGCATTGTTGCCTCCTCTTTGTTTCCCCTTCCCATCCTCCTCCCACCCCCCACCCAACCCTCCTCCCCCCCACACCAAAGTTGTAAAGTTCATTTTTAACATAATGACTTGTACATCTCATTGTTGCAATGGGTTCACCTGTATCCCTATTTAAACGATTTGTTTTTCTCCCTTCCCCTCCACGAATTATACCAACATCAAATACAGTGAAAGCATGGGTTATTTCCAGTTTTTTGATGGTTAATTGGATATAAGAGTCTTACGTACTTTCTGTCTGGGCTGGCTTCCAACTGTGATCCTCAGATCTCAGCCTCCCAAGCAGGTAGTATTACATGGCACGGGCCATTGGCACCCAGAAATATTCATGTTTTTAGTACTAGCTGTACTATTCACATGAAAAGTACTGTTGGGATTATATATTGAGTGCTAAACATAGGAAGGAAATATTCCCTTGTCAGAGCATCTTTTTCCTATAAGATAATCACAGGGAGATTTAATAAAAAAATGTGATTTTTTTCTGAGGTTTCTTACTAAGGTTGCTTCATAGTACTGACACACATGGTTCATTGTAGAAGGATGCTTCCTTATCCTTCATCAATTTAGAAATTGCAGAATAATCTATCTTGTCCTGACTTGCTTCACCAACATCAGCATCACCAAGCATGGGACAATATTTTGGGGACCATACTGTAATGTGCATAGGGAACTAGTAGCTGCCGCCAGATCATAACCTGGTGACTGAGGCATGATTGTCCTATCCATCTGCAGATTGAACAAGTGAGCCAGCTCTCCGCGCTTGTGCAAGCCCAGCTGGAATACCACAAACAGGCAGTGCAGATTCTGCAGCAGGTCACTGTCAGGCTGGAGGAAAGGTAGGTTTCAGTTCCCTGCATTTCTACTTTGTACTTTCTTGCTCTACAGTCATGTGTAAAGAAATGGAAGTAATAGCAAATTTCATTTGGAGACACAATTCTGCCAAATTCCTGCTGATTGTGTACAGGCCCTTCAAGGATTGCTTTGGTTTTATTTTGTCTTGTGCTTTGTTCTTGTGTTTATGACATGCCTGGATTGTATGTTGACTGTCATAGATGGGACACCAGGATGCTATTGATGATGATGGATGCAATTTGTGGAGCAGATATTCTGTGTGGGTACCAGTTGCATATGATCAACCTTAAAACATCCCTGTAGACTAAGTATTTTAGCTTCAACTAACAGATGAGCAACTGAGCCTCAAGGAAGCAAAATGACTTGCCCAGGCTCTCTCATGGTTGTCAGCTGCAGCTCACAACCAAGCCATCTAATTTGAAAGCTTGGATCTTTTCATATTTATATTTCTTTGAGTGATGCTAAAGCTTCCACCAGGGAGTTGTTTTCATGTGCTCTGTACCACCTCCTTAGATGTACATCACAGTGATCTGTAATAGTTTTCAAGTACATGAGGCTCTCTGTGGAGATTTGGGCACAACCTGCCCAGATGTATAGAGTACCCACACTATAATATAGATGCTCCTTGAGCAACTTATGGTTGGATGATATTTCCATAAACCCATGTGAAGAAAGTATGCAGTCTACCTAACATCCCAAACAACATAGCTTAGCAACAACATACACTGTGGAGTATTGGTGGGTTTTGCTTGTGATTACATGGCTGGCTGGCATTTATGGTTTGCTCCCTCTACCCAGCCTTGTGAGATAGTTTTGTGCTGCATGTTGCTAACCCAGGAAAAGATCAAATTTCCAGGTGTGATCTCTACTGTATGTATATCCCTGTCACAATTTTATCATCAAGTCAAATGATTTATGTGTTTAAGGATATATCATTATATTATAATATGTATCATATCAATTTATTATTATATATTATTGATTTTATTACATGGTAAGAACACATAGATGGTCATTTCTTTTAAGTAATTCTAAGTGATAAGTAAAGTAAGGAATGATAAAACTTTTTCTGCAGTTTTATAGTTTAATTTGACTAGAATTTACTAATGAATCCTAAGAGATGAAATGCCAAGTATGATCTCTACTGTATGTGTGTCCCTTTCACAGGGTCATAAAGCTAAAAATACAAACAAAACAATTGCCTGAGCCTTTGTAAGTTGGAGAAGGTCTGTGCATATTATTTTACTTACCCAGGTGAAGGAGGATGATTTTGCTAAATGTACATGCCTCAGAGGATCACCCTTCAGGATTATTATTAGATCATGACCACATTAGTCTCCTGTGGCTCATCTGTGGCTCAAGGCGCAATGGAGATGACAGTCATACTGGGCTGCATTATTAGAAGTTTCACATGTCTCCAGTTTGGCCCTCTCCTCTTGTCTATTTTCAGTGATTTTCTTGTTGTTGTTGTTGTAACTCTCTTCAGTGCACACTTTTGGAAATATGCCTAAAACTGAAGCCTTTAGGAAAATCTTGAAACTATATGTGTCAAACACTCAAGTAATCTGTGCTTTTGTGACAGCAGTTGGGCACCAAGGGACCACTCTCTTTCATTCCTCCTGAAATGTGTTCAAAGTAAAGTCAGTGTCATTTTACAATCACCATATCCTTAATCATCCCACCCTTGTAAATCTGAATGTACCTTGCTTATTGAATACCTGTAACTGAACAGTGTTTAGTGGTGTACAGAATGCACTTTTTGGCAAATCTCTTTCACTTTTGTGACTTCATTAACCCTTTCCCTCTCCCTGTATCTCCAGTCTGCTCACTCTCTCCAAACCTCATGTGCCACTTAGAATAGCTTCTTTGGCATACTCTTCTGGAAAATACCACAATAGATTGTTTTAACCTCTTTTCCTTAAATCTTCTCCAACTTTCCCACATAGCAATGATTCCTCTCTGCCCAACTGTCTACCCCAAGTCCCTTCTGTATTTTGTAGATACCTGTGTGACAGGTATCTGGTAATCAATTATTATACTCTCTCATGCCAAATGCTGCTTGTGGAACAAATGTATCTTACTCCCCTTTGTGTCCCTGACCCCTATCATGGACATATCTGAATAAATGAAAGGCGGTATTGAGTAACAGAACACAGAAAGTGAGGGTAAGACTGCAGAGGAAGCATAGACATCACTTTATAAGAAAACTAATGATCCTTAAGATTTCCCTCTGTGTCATGCTAGATTAGTAGGTGACCCAGTCATTTTTCTAAGTTTTATTGTTTTAGTTGACTTCTTAATTGACTTCCTAACTCCTACTCCCATTCCTTTTCTTTTCAATTACAGAATAAGACAAGCTTCCTCTCAGCCTAGAAGAGAATATCAGCCTAAGCCACGAATGAGCCTGGAGTTTTCTACTGGGGACAGTACTCAGCCCAATGGGGGTCTCTCCCACACGGGCACACCCAAACCTTCAGGTAAAGAGCTTAGACCTTGGGCTTTGGGCACATCCACTGACACTGACACTTTTCTAGAAATTCTAGAAGCATTCCAATCTGGCTACAAGAAATATACTGCCATTTCTCACATTTCTTCCATTCACCTTTCCAATCCTTCCCTTCCCCTCTTTATAGATCTGAAACTTTTTGAATGTCCTTTTTTCTTATTCACCAGCCCTCACTGACCTCCTAACTACCAAATGGTCATAAACCATGTGAAATATAAGTTAGGCACTGGGAGGGGGTGTCACCTTTGCTCCTGCTGGCCACCTTTACTTCAAGGATCCAACCCACATGTGAATGGATGCCTGGGCAGTGCAGGCCCACATGCATTCCCACATCACCCTCAGACAGCAGATCCAGGAACGTGCTGAGCTGTTTCCTGAGTCACAGGAACATGTGGTTGAATATATTTGCAGATGGCATATTTCAAACCTCAGCCTGCTAGCTTTCCCTTCCTACTTCCCACGCTCAGTCCATCATGTTGTGGTACTAAGGTCAGTATGATGAAAACTAAACTTTATTTACTCTTGAGAATATCAGTACATACCCAATTAGGCATTCTTTCTTTTGTCACGATTCCTCTCCACCCCTACACATGGACTAAACCAAAATCTGTCTTTGCGATGTTTCCAATTGCAATACTGTCTTAGAAAGTGGGAACTATCTGGTAGCAGAGTGGGTTTTAAAGGTACATAGCGTTCTCTTATTTTTTCTTATTTTCCCGTAGCCTCAGTTCTTGATGTTCTACAGCAGAACACATTCATAAATGCTGTTTGGAGACTGATGAAGCTGTAAGGTCTGACAGTAGGCAGAGCTCTCTCACCATGGTGTTCCCTTCCACAGCTCCCAGTGTCCACATGGGCACCCACTGCAATGGCACTGCAGCGAACTGGCTACCGGCTGGTCATATAAATGATACTTGACTGCTTCTCCCTCCCCACAAAGTAGTCAGATATTTCAATTTTGTTTTGGTGTGGTGTTTTCTCTAAATTCAAATTTAATTATGTTGTTTCCCTTGCAAGAGAGCTAGTTAGTGTGAGAGCATCATGCATTTGTCGGAGTCTATATTCACATGTATCTACATGATAGATAATGTATTTAAATAAATCTCATTTATGATATGAATACATTATTTCTTGTTTTATTCAAAGTGACTACATTATTTTTATATATTGTAGCTCTTGTGTACTGCTTCTATGTGAAAGTTTACCACATCTAAGTGATAGGATTTTTTTAACAGTATCAGATTTAATAAATACAGCATAGTATGAAATAAGTTCTGTTACTATCAACTTTGTACAAAGAAACAGTAAAATTCCTTGGGCAAGTTCACACAGAATAATAACTTGAATCCAGTAGAGTTTAGGGTTTTTTTTTGTTTTTTGTTGTTGTTTTGATGGTGATGGTGACAAAATATAAGGCCTTGTACATGTTAGCATTTTGGGTAAGCATTCTACTCCTAAGCTATATCCTAGCTTTGTTACTTGGAGAAAGGGTCTTACTGTGTCCTCCTGCCTTGGCCATCCAAATATGCTGGGAGTACAACTATGTGCCCACATGTATTGCTTGGACCCAGTGCTTTATATACAAGTGTTATATACCTACATACATGTGTGTATGATACACACACATATTTAAAACAGCAATTTTCCAGAGGTTTGAGTTATCATTTGGGGCAGTAAGCACTGAAATATTATTCTGAGGTTGCAGAGCTTTGCCCATCTAGTTAATTGAACCATTTTTAATGTGCCAGCATTTTTAAGAGCTAACATTAGCGAATCTGGCCATGTCATTCTGTTAAACTAAGTCCCATTATAAACCCCACAAGTTAGTGGCTCCCCACCTTTGGGCATTATCAGTAAGGCTAGCATGAGGGAAATCTCTTGTACTTACCACAAGAATAGATGTGACATTTCATAGTGGAAATCAAAACAGGAATACCCAACAACTTGTATGTGAGAAAGCATCAGAAACTGATAGGGGGAAAGGGGTTCTTTGTCGTGGATGCTGGAAGAAACTTTGGCAGGAGGAGGAGAAGGAAGGACAGAAGGAGAATACCATGCCAGGGGATACCACAGTAAATGCTATGACTTTAATACCCACACCATCTTGTATTCTCTCTTGTTCTGATTCCAGGAGTCCAAATGGATCAGCCCTGCTGCCGAGCTCTGTACGACTTTGAACCTGAAAATGAAGGAGAGCTGGGTTTTAAGGAGGGCGATATCATCACACTCACTAATCAGATTGATGAAAACTGGTATGAAGGAATGCTTCACGGCCACTCGGGCTTCTTCCCCATTAATTATGTAGAAATTCTGGTTGCCCTGCCCCATTAGGATGTTACGCTGGCTGGCTCACTTCCTTTTGACCCAGATAGTTCAGTTTAACCACTGCTTTGGTAATGCTGCTTACAATACATCTCAAATGCAGGCCGCAGTGGACCACGTCATCGAGCCCACCAGTGTTTGGGTTGACTTGTGTGATCCCACAGGAGTCATGGTGATGGATGGTATCTTCTGAGCCCAGTGGGGCATGGCATGTGCTTTTAAATACCATCTGAGACTAGCCAGTAGTCACAGAACTGCTGTTTACACAGTTCTCAGGAGGCCATGGTTTCTTGAAATTATGACCATGAGCCACATCACGGAAAAACCATCCTACCGAAGATATTGTCTATCACCCAGGGGCCATCGCAGCACCCCAGGTTCCCCATTTACAGAAGAGCAAGTTCTTGCTTTCACATTGTCCCTTCCCAAATATGTGAGTCACAGAATTGTCAAAAAGACAAACCTCCCTCACCAGCAAATTGTCTTCTGGTCTAAGTGAGTTATTCTCTTGATGCCAGCAGTAGAAACATATTGATTGTGGGTTCAAGGCATTCTCTGAAAATGGCCACCTTTGTTCACCTCACTTTAGCCTGTTCCTGAGGCACAGCTAGTTTTCTTCCCACCCTGCTGTTACAGCCTTCCAAGGGATTCTCGTTTATTTCCGGATGAGACCATGAGCAATCAGCATATTGTGGAAGGGGCAGAAAAGAGAAAATTCTCCATGAGGGAGAATGGGGAAGAAATCTGGTTTCCAAGCTTAAATTCTTACTGTACAGAGCCATGTATATATTTAGACTATTTCTGAAGGGTACAGGGAATGGGGGAACAGCTAACTATCTTCTCTTCATTTCTGTTTATGAATTAACACGTTTTATGAATCCATTTGGCACAGAGACATAAAGAGAAAAATCACTAGTAACCATTTCCCCACTACTTCAGAGGGCAGGAACAGTAAATGTCTCTTTTCTCCACTGTCACCTTGTGTTCCTTGGACATCATTTGTGCATATTCTGCCCTCAATGAGGACCAAATAAAGATGATCTTTGTGCTTAGCAGTTTAAGGTATGTGGCTAGATATGCAAATCTCCTTCCCAATTCAGTCATTACTTTACCATCTCTCCTTCTAACCCCATCTTTATTTTGTGTATACAGTGCTGTGTGTAAGCTTATGAGTGTTTTTCTTTTCTATACAAGTCACGGAAGTCCTGTTATCCAGAGTTGTATTTATCTAGTTATACAGACTCTTCCAGAGGTCTAATGTGCTGCTTCCTATGTGCTGCCTGCGGTAGTGGATTGTGTGGAGTGAAAGGCAAATCTTACTGCTTCATGTATAAACTCTCACCATGGGAAGTGTCGCCGTTTCCAATAAATATTGCTGAAGATTAAAAAACCACAAGCCTTTGCTTCTTTATTTTGTGTCTGACAATGGGTGGATGTTTTCAGTCAAGAATTTGTCTTCGGATGGAATCAGATCTGACCTGATACCAATCTCATATCTACTTCCTTGTAAGTAGAGAAAGTTCCATCAGTAAAATAGTGCTAGCCTGCATACTGACAACTTTTTGATAACTGTAGAAGGAGAAGACTTGGTAGAGAGGATAAGTAAGTGAAGAGAAGAGGCCTTTACAAAGTTAGATGAGATGTTAATGGTGGGATCTGAAGAATATAATGTTAGGAGGAACAAATAAAATATGTCAACTGGTTTTCTTTCATTCACGAAGAGAAAGACATTCATATTGAAATAGTGTTTTATTAAAATACAGCCTTGAGCTAAGCATGATGACAGATACCTATAATCCCTGTACTCAGGAGGATGAGACCAGAGTATCACAAATTTAAGTGCAGTATGTGCTACCTCAGAAACCTTGTCTCAGAGCAAAAGCACAAACAAGAACAGCAAAAATTACCCTGAAAACCACATCCAGAATTCTTTTCTCTTTATATATGTTGTATAGCAGAGTTGGGTGGATGGGAACAAAGATAAGTGTGTACAGAATATGCATTTCCCAAGTTCCTAAGAGAATAAACAAGTTCTTTATACATTAGATGTCCCTTGTATTCTTTTTTTCTAAGGCTACCTGTATAAATTTTGTAAGCTAACATGAACAGTTGAATATACTAAATAATTTTGGTGAATAATCTAATATGAAAATAATTTGTGTTGCTAGCTTCTTGAGTTCTAGAACAGCACAGTTGAATTCGTAAACCAATTTTTTAAGACAGAC
The DNA here is from genome assembly GCF_000151885.1 of Dipodomys ordii. Classification (NCBI taxonomy): domain Eukaryota; kingdom Metazoa; phylum Chordata; class Mammalia; order Rodentia; family Heteromyidae; genus Dipodomys; species Dipodomys ordii. Next base: position 3,766,250 of record NW_012267269.1, read on the forward strand.
TACTAGTAACATTATTCTGAATATAGAAAAATCTAGAAGAATCTAAAGCTGTTGAATCAATAAATAAACATGCTAGGAACACTCGAGCTAAATATAGAATTATTCTATTTCCATGTACCATTTAGAAAAATAGAATTTAAAAAATTATTTACAAAGACATCAAAAAGCTAAGTCTGCAGATATGACCTAGCATGATTGTATAAGATCTCTGCATGGGAAGTTATGAAATGTTTTTGAGAAAACATAAGATCTTGGTAAGTAACATATTCAAAATGTTCATAGGTTAGAAAAAGTCAAGTCTATAATTATTTCTCCCCAGATTTTTTTTGTTGAGAGAATCAGTGCAGTTTCAACCAAAATCTCAGGAAGTTTGTTTTTATGTGTTTGAAAACTGAGAATTTTGTTTTTTTAAGCCCATTTTTTAAATTACATGTGGAAAAACAAGGTGACTTTTTTCCTTGAGAAACACAGTTGGAGGATTTGATTTTATAGATATAAAAACGTTATAAAGTTACAGTAAGTGATGTCTGTGTAGTTTGGGAAGTTTTTGTTTTTGTTTGAGTCCAAGTCTCACTGTGTAGCTCAGGCTGCATCAAGTTATCTTCCTGCCTCAGCTTCCTGACCTGGGATTAGAGGTATATACCTCATACCCAAGGGTCATGCCATTGATGCACCAACAGGAGAACAGATAACCAAGACACAATCTTGAGTTCAGAAAGAGACCCACATTCAACTGTATTTGAACCAGTAAAACATTCCATTATCTTTGATGTGATATCTTTAAAATGTTGGTTCTGAAGCCCAAAAAGAAACTAAACACATTGCCTTATGCTAAACAAGTTAATCTCACTATTAGCCAGTATCAAATGAAATAAAAGTTCTCTGACCTTGGAAAATTTTAATCTTTCAGGGAGTCTTGTGAAAACCATTCCTAATATACCAACTAGGTTCAGAACTGTTCAAGTTCCTTATTTTTAGTGAGGTATAACAAATACCTTTTTTTTTACAAAACCTTAAGTGTAGGAAAGAGTAGGCAAGTCTGTGGAAATTAAACCTAAGAACACATCTGTTTTTTTTTTAAGTCTAATCACAGAACAAACTGTTCGCAGTAGAAATAGAAATGGAATTGAATTAAAGTGAGCTGAAGTAGGAACTGCCCTGGTGAGGTTGTGGTCTCTTTATCTCCTTCTAATAGTCTTGAAGGAGAAAACAGGAGAATAGCTTTGTTGTTGTTTTTTTACCTAGTTCATCTTCACTATAACTAATTAGACAGTAAGCATGATATGACCAGGAATGTCACTATCCCAGGGGTTGTATATGGATGACTTAGGAGAAATGTGCCTCGTCCTGATCTGCGTACATTATTAGGAAGTCAGAATTATCTCACGGCTGCGGTTTCAAGCTTCCAGTGCTCTAGATGGAGCCATTTGGACACTTATAAAGTCCTTGTTTCATCAGCCATATTCTCATCTGCCATGTCACATGCAGATTGCCATTCATTCCACGAAGATGGTGCAGTGCTGTTCAGAATCAGGGCTTTTGAGCTAACGAGGAAATCGTTGATGCCTCTGTGAGGAGCTCTGGGTGATAGCGGAGAAGACTTAACAGTGTTTCAAGCCCCTACCAGCAATTCCTAGGCCTAATTTGAAGACCTGTTAATCTCTAGGTTAAAGGAGCTGTCCAAAAAAAGGACAAGGCTATTTTTGAGGACCCACTTAAAGATCAGGACCTTAAATGTCACTCAGCACAGTTGCCTAAATGATGGCAGTCTTCCACTGGAGGCAGGAGACAGAGCTGCAACTCTGCACAGCATGGAAGAAGTTGTCAACTTCAGAAGCAAAATAAAGGATAAATAGTCTCAATAGTATTTGCTTGAAAACAAAGATGTGTATAGTGATTCACCACAGTTTGAGAGAGGCCATTATAAAAGCTACTCCAATGGTTCATGAGACTATCTCTTGTAAGAACACATACCTTCCTCAGGACTCAAGGAGATAAGTAGTCAGGAAGTCACCCCGAGTTTTCTAAAGCTCCTGAAAGAGGCAAGTGGGGATAATTGTATAATCTAACTTTCAAGCTTCTCATTTCAGCTGTTCTGAATCAGAGTTACTCAAAGGATAAAGGGTTTAGGGGCAAAAATACTCTACAGAGCATCCAAAAATATCATGTTTATTCTTAAAACAGATGCATGGACTCTATGTCCATACATTCTTATTCAGTAGATTTGGAGTGGGGCTTAGAATTTGCATTTCTAACAAATTTGATGATGATGATGATGTCAATGATGTCAATTTCTAGACCACACTTGTAGTATCAATGCTATCCTAGATAAACTTAAGAATACCAGCTATTTCCTGGATTTTAAGCCCTGCCTGTGGTATTGAACACAATGGGAAAACATAGATGATTAGGCAATTGTTTTCACCAACAACATTGTTCTTTGCGTTTACACACTGAATAGAGCTTTCTGGAAAGCACGATGGCCCGGGGAAATCTAGGCATGTCCTTGGTTATGCGCTGGTCACTGCTGTAGCATGCCCAGGAGGGTGTGAGTTACCCCTGTAGCAGCTTCTCAAGCGGTTCCCAGATGAAGGCAAGTTTGGGAAGCAGTGATCTTTATACAATTATTCTAAATAAGCAGGCCCCTTCTCACCGACATTTTTCTTATATACTGACTAGGCTTCGATTGATGAAGACATGCATGTTTTTTGTTGTCATTGCTGTTTGATATAAGTTGACTTTATTATCTATTCCTCACATTTCATGGTGAAAAATAAACAATACAACACAATGACTTTAAGCATACATATTTAATGCCAGAAAAGGCATTAAATTCACTATCTTAGGAAAAAACAACTTTTTAATTATTAATTTCTTTGTTATATACAAATTCATCATATATAACAAAATGTTCCTTTGTTTGAACTTCTTCTCTAGCAGTATTCTTTAATTTCTGAAAGTCCCTAGTATAGCATATAATTTTATTAAAATGCAATTTACTGTTTATGACATGAATGTTTATTGATTGGTTCTATTACATTTGATGTGTGTTTACCCCCTCATTCACAGAGATGTTGAAATCCAGGACTTTACTGATACTAAGGGGCTGTGTTTCATCTGCATCTGTGCTGACTACAGAGTTCTTACCTTTCCCGCCATTTTTGGATGCTTTGCTACTCTGTCTTGTGAGGGACAGGGAAATGGATATGTATAGGAGAACTAAGTTCCTCACATGGGGCACTATCAGAGCTCTTGCTTTTCTGATTTAAATCAGTGGGTCACACACTAAAATTCCTATCAGATAGATGATAGTCATGTGCTATATAGCACAGACTCCTGAGTAGTGACACTAGAGATTCTGACTCAATTGTTTACATGATCCAGTTGTTTACAGGAGGCTAAGATCCACCTGTTTTAGAAGCATTCTGCCATATGATGTAAATTGTGTGCACCTGATGAATCAGGCATGGTCTGAAGAACCCTGGCTGACTGGAGTACTCCGATTTGTGAGTACCAGAGAGGAAGATCAAGGCATGCATTGGTGACAAGAAGAGTGAAGTAAAAAACCACTTTCCTTGTGGTGCCAGTGTGTCCCATGAATCCACAGTGAAAAGCACCACAGAGTGAGAAGCTAGTCTCTGATGCTAATGGTAACTCAGCTTTTCCTTTAGAAACATCAAAGATCTGAATTCATTATGTAAAAAATAACAGAAAGAGGAGGAAGGTAGTTCATGAATTTTAGGAAACTTGGACTGACCGACTTAATGTACCTAAAATATTAGTGCCATTTGATCATTATGTATCTATCCTCTTTATAGCCCTTTTCCATCAATTAGTTCTTTTCCTTTAAGTAGTTTCATGGAACCTAGCTTGCCCTCTGCTGGCCAAAGAATATAACAAATTCTCTTAGTCGTTTTATTTTTTTAAATTAGTGTAAATTAGTTGTAATATTTGCATACATACATATAATGTACTTTGGTTAAATTCACCCCTACTGATATTTAAATCTACCTTCCTGCTCCTTTCTATCTTTTTTTTTACAGTTGTAGTGGGTTACATTTTAAGTAGGGCTTAATACCTCGCTTTGTCTCAAAATACTGAAGCTATTACTCCTTTTTTAAAATTTAATTTTATTGTAAAGATGCTGTACAGAGGCGCTACAGTTACATGAGTAAGGCAGTGAGTACATTTTTTGTTGAGAATTGTTACTCCCTCCTTTGTTGTTCTCCCACTACCCCCTCCCTCTCCCACCTCTCTCCCTCCACCCCCCAATAGTTGTAAAGTTCATTTCCAGTATAGTATCTTGTGTGTATTATTGTTGCAATGGGTCATCCTGTGTCCTTCTTTCAGTGTTTTGTTATTCCCCTTCCTCTTCCCCTTCCCAAATCAGACAAATGTACATACAAGATGCAGGGTACCAAAATCAAGTACAGTGACAACAGGGGATATACCATAATGGGAAGAACACACAAAGGAAATGAAACAATCACACAGTACATTAAAAACAACAACAAAGATGAATGGATCAAGAAAATGTGGTATATATACACAATGGAATTCTACGCCTTCATCAGAAAGAATGACATTGCCCCATTTGTTAGGAAATGGAAAAACTTGGAAAAAATTATATTAAGTGAAGTAAGCCAGGCCCAAAGAAACATAGGTC
>NW_012267269.1:3771405-3774123 GCF_000151885.1 Dipodomys ordii
TAACCCCTCTGTACAGTATGTTCACAAATAAAATAAAATAAAATTAAAAAACAAACAAAAAAACAACAACAACAACAAAGTAGAACCACTTGTGTCTATATCTTGTGGTTCATTTATCTTAGCATCATTTTATATGGTTGTAGGACATAGCTTTTGAGCTTTTCTGCTCATCTGATAAAATTATCCTAGACCTAATACTAGTTATTGCAAATGAGGGAAACCATGGACAAAAATAGAGAAAAATAAGAATCTGTATACAGGGTCTAATGAGAGCCTCTTTTTTCCAAAAGTTGGAGTTGGTTTTAATATTCTTCATTATATATAGTCCTTTGTGCTAAGTGTTTGGGACCTTGAGATTCCCCTATTAAGGGTATCTTCTACATATTCTAGTTCTCACAGATGAGGGAGATCATGTGACCTGCTTTTCTTTGGGCATGGCTTCATTTAATATAATGTTTTCCAAGTCTTTCTATTTCCTTATAAATGGAACAATGTTATTTTTTTATGGAAGCATAGAATTCCATTGTGTATATATACCACATTTTCTTGATCCATTCATCTACTGAGAGGCATTTGGGTTGGTTTCATATATTGGCTATGGTAAATAATGCTGCAATGAACATCATTGTACTGGTGGCTTCAGTGTGGCCTTGTTTGTGGACATTTGGGTAGATTGCCAGAAGTGGGATTGCTGGGTCATAGGGGAGTTCTATGTGTAGTTTTTTGAAGGCTGGATAAATGGGATTGCATTGAACTGCAGAACTCTGCACGGGAAAGGATATAGCTAGCAAGATCAATAGAAAGTCCACGGATTGGGAGAAGATCTTCACTACCCATACAACAGACAAGGGTCTCATAGCTAAGATATACCAACAGCCCAAGAAATTAAATTCCCCCAAAACACACCCACAAAGAAACAACCACCCCATTAAAAGTGGGCTAAAGACCTTAAGAGAGACCTCTCTGAAGACAAAATACAAATGGCCAAGAAGAATTGCTCAACATCTCTAGCTATAAAATAAATGCAAATCAAAACAACATTGAGATTCTACCTTACACCAGTCAGAATGTCTACAATCAAGAAATCTAACAGCAGATGCTGGTGGGGATGTGACCAAAGGGGAACACTACTATACTGTTGGTGGGAGTGTAAACTTGTTCAACTACTCTGGAAAGCAGTTTGAAGGTTCCTCAAAAAACTACACATAGAACTCCCCTATGACCCAGTTATTACTCCTTTACAGAGCTTTTTGTTTTAAAAGAAAATCTGGGTGTTAAGCTGGTATCCAGTGAGATAATGTGGACTTTAGGAAGGAATCCACATCCATCCTTGCTTTTCTAATAACAAAGCATGCCTGTGGATCAGCTAACATAATTACCCAGTTAAGACACTGCCTGCTACTACAGTGGCTGTAGTCTGTGCTTCAAGACTCCCAACTCTGAACAGCCTCCAGCTCTACAGCCTCATGGTATCACTTCTACTCCTGGAACCCAGCGGAAAAACATGCTCTAGGTCACAGTATTAGTTCAACTTAAAAATACCATTTCCAAAAATAATATAAATCGTCTTCTTAGGAGGACTAATTTTAAAGCATCTTCATTGAGATAAAATTTACATATCACCAAGTCCACTCATTTGAAATGGACAGTTGTACTCATTTTCAGTGAATTTATAGAATTGTGTAGCCAACACACAAATCCAGTTTTAGAACATCCCCAACAGATCTGTCTCCATCTTTTGCAATTTCCAGTCTGTGAGTAGTGCTGTTTTAAAGTTAAATGGAAAATGTGGCTGATTGGTAAGTAGTCCTGGCCTAATTGGTTACCCTTGTGGAAAAATACCCCACTAAGCACACTTCTCTGTAAATCTCACCTGTCCCTTAACACAGTTCAGAGGTGCTCTAGCATCTATACTTGGTTTTCAGTAGGCTAACATCTTAGGACTGTTTGCAGATACTGAATGCTGAGCCAAAGAGCAATCTTCCCCATGTTAAATCTTTCCCAGGGCAGCCTTGCATTCCTCACACTCATCCCCAGTTTAAAGCTATCAAAATCCACTCCTGTGCATCTTCCCTTAGTTCCTACCAGTCCATATTAGCCAATACTTCCATTGATGTGTAGACTGTTCCAGAGAAAGCACGTTATCTCTGCTGTGGGCATAATAATTTATGACATTGCATAAACCTAGAAACAGAGAGGTAGCAGAACTCTTGAAGCATCAGCCTTAAATGGAGTCTGTGCAAAGTTGCCAACTGAGGAGAGACTATGGCTCCTTAGAGAAGTGGAGGGAGATTTTAGAAGATTACGAAAGTTCAAGATTTGGAGCCTTGTCTGCCTAGCTTGCGGCATTGTAGTTCTCTGGGTCTCAGTCTTCCTGACTTTGACATAGGAGAACTATCCAGGCTGTATACTCCATTATCTTTCTGTCTATGTCTCCCTGACCAGTTTGGAGGCTCGGTTTGGTACAGTCTGCCCTGCAGCTGCATGAAATCAGGACCTCTAACAATTTCCCTAGCAGCTTCACCGCTTCACAGCTTGTGGTTGGCTGATCGATAGCCATTGTTTTCTTTTGCAAGTGATTCAAAGAAATTACCATGGCTGGCCAGTGCCACAGTCTTTTTTTTTTATTTTATTTGTGAACATACTGTACAGAGGGGTTACAATTACATGGGCAGGATAATGCGTACATTTCTTACCAAGCATTGCAGCCTCCTCCTT
>NW_012267269.1:3774182-3777024 GCF_000151885.1 Dipodomys ordii
CCCCCCCCCCTGCACCGACGTTGTAAAGCTCGTTTTGGACATGACAACTTGTACTTCTCATTGTTGCAACAGGTCCACCTGCCACAGTCTTTATAATTGCGATTGTCTTATATTTAATTAGTGCGTGTTTAACTCTTTACCTTCCATCTGCATCTTATCCTAACCCACACAGGAAAAAATTAATAATGACATGTCCTGTCTCTCTCAATAGCTACTGTGAATTCTGTCCTTGTTGCCATCTAACTAGGGCTCCAAAGTCCCTTTCAAAGCATTTGCTATCCTATTATTTCTGGCTTTTTAGCCTGGTACTCCAGTAGCTGACAGCTAAAACAGGCTTGCCCATAGGTAGGAAGTAGAGAACCAGCACTGGGAGCCCATAATAAAAGGGTATTAGAAGTGTCCTGATGCTTTGATAACTAATGCTTAATCATCTTAAGATATACTGAGGAGAAACACGTATTTGGGGAATGAAAGAATGAAATGAATGAAATTCTATTGTGTCCTATCATCCACCCTTCTAGCGTTTTCAAGGCTGAATATAACAGTGAGGTAGGCAACTGTAAATCAATGCAAAGCACTGTCTAACTGCATTTGTCTCATGCTAGTGAATGCTGTTGCAACATATCAGCACAAGGTAGGACAAAGAAGAGTTTGAAGGGATACAATCTAGATGCCTTAATCTCTCACATCATGCAATTCTCCTCAGTCTTTTCTGTCCTTCTGCCCCAGCTTTTGCAACTCGTATTATGTTCAGGTTTACTGATCTGTCACATAGAGGAAGCCCTTTGGCTAAAGCAAGTGTACTCTTGATGGCATCTTCTGAGCACCAGAGCCAGCTCCCTCAAGTGTTCACTCTAAAGCTTCTTTCACTGCAACTCCTTGCCTTACTTTGGCTACTTTGGACAGCCATTAAATGTTTTATGAGCTTAACATTGCTTGGAATGACATTACCTCCACCGATTTTGATTGTTTATCCTCCTTTGCAAGACATCATAGAGAATAATTTGAAATTTTTTGTCTCTAATTACCCTGTTTATGCCAGGGTCCTACCACGGTAGTGCCTTTATTACCCTGTTTATGCTAGGGTGATACTTTTATCACAAGGACATGGAAGTATCATGAGAAGACACAAGTCATGGACTTCCCTCTCTCTGGGCTAGTAAATACTATTCAGACACGGAAGCCAGGATGTTCTAATTGTCTCTACAATCCCAACCCTATGGCTGGCCTGGCTCTCTTGGTGATGGCTTTGGATGTAAAGGGGTTCTGTCTGCTAGTAGAGCTGAGCCTTGGTGATGGCTACAAGGTGAGTATTCCCTGGGCAAAGGAATACATATTCTGACACATTATATTTCCTCAGAATAGAAATCATAGACCACTAGGGGAATCTAATTACAACTCTATTACCCATTTGTGGCTTGTATCTTCCTGTCCTAGAAAAGTCTTGAATGCTTCATGTATCTTGCTTGAGAATTTGTAGGCAATAGTTAATTCCATTTGCTTCAAGTGAGGAGGGATTTTCATATTATCTCATTCAATCCTTAGAATAGACCCAAGAGAAAAATGTTGTCAATTTTACATATGAAAGCACTGAAGATTGGAATTCTAGGCCAAATTTTTCTGGCTCTGTGATCCTCTTGTACCATAGTACACATTTCACATTACTCATGCTTTTTTGATGAGGAACACAAGTCTTCAGATTCAAAACACATGATACCACTTCTCCATACACACACCTCTACTTACTGTTATACTAGACAGATGATTTTAAAACTGTATGCCACAACCTCTTGTAAAATTGGGCCATATCACTTCCTACCTAATGGTTGTGGTAGGTTGTTGCAGATTTGATGACTAATAGATGTGAAGTTCTTAAAATAGTACAAAAGTTCTGGGGGTGTTGTTCAAGTGGATGAGACTCTGGGTTAAAACAACAGTTCAATAAAAAATATGGCAAGACACTGAATAGGCCTGTTGCATATGATTTAATGAAACAATACAAACCAACATATTCTGAGACTACAGTCAGTTCTGACTCCTGCTTTAAACTCTTTCTCTATGACAGAATTCTAAAACAGTAGTTTAAATTCATGAGAAAATGAGTTTCATTTTTCAAAATCCTTTGTGTGCATTCTCTCCAGCAGATATGATACTGAACAGTGACAATTTGTGGCTTTATTTGGAAACTACAGCCAATATAGAATAATTCAAATTCACTTACTAACAGACTATTCTTCATTTTAGGGACAAACAGGAGCTCAAAAGACTGGAGACCTGAGGCTTTAAAAAAAATGAGGTAGCGAACAATTTTACAGTCCGATCAACAGTGTAATGGAGTATCCTTTTGGCCACATCCACACAAGTATTTGTTATTGTTAGTTGATATTGGCCATTCTAACCAGGGTCAGGGTCAGTTGTTGTTTTGATTTATATTTCCTGTATGTCCAGAGATGTTGTGTTCATGTTGAACATCAAACATGTTGAACATTTCTTCATGCCTTTTGGGGGACAGTTTTTACTTCTCCTTCTGAGACATCGGTTTAAGTCATTAGCTCATTTATTAATCAGGTTGTTGTTTCTTTGAGGATTTATATTTTGAAGGTTTAATTTTTTTGAGCTGTAAGTTTATTTTGGATATTAGGCCCTTGTCCGATGGATAGTTGGGAAAGATTTCTTCCCATTCTGTGGACTTTCTCTTTAGCTTGTTGGCTATGTCCTTTGCCATGTAGAAACTTTTTTTTAAAATTTTATTTTATTTTATTTGTGAACATACTGTACAGAGGGGTTACAATTACATGGGCAGGATAATGCGTACATTTCTTACCAAGCATTGCAGCCTCCT
>NW_012267269.1:3783819-3799700 GCF_000151885.1 Dipodomys ordii
GCCGCCGGCGGCTGCTGGCTGGTGCTCAGATGTGTATTCTTGCCTTGGCTTTCTCTCACTTGTCTAACTCTCTGTCCTGTGATGGCACACTTGGTGTGTTTCTCTGGCTTAGGACTGTTCACTGGAACTCTAAAACTGCTTTCTATGCGAGAGCTTGTTCAGATTCTAGCTTCTCCTCCGCCATCTTGTCACCTCCTGTCGCCATGTAGAAACTTTTAAGTTCGATGCAATCCTACTTATCCAGTCTTGCTTTGATTTGTTGTGACTCTGGATCTACTTAGAATGTGGAAAGGGAGGGTAGGAATGTAGAAAGAGGTGACACTGATCAAGAGGCACTCTATTCATAAGCTGCTTTAGTGAATGGTAACTCCTTTGTACAACTATTTAAAGATAATAAAAAATATTCAAAAATGGAAGATGCCAAATCAGTGGAGGCTGAGGAGGCAGGACAAGCCATGCCCTGTGGTCTTTGGTATGGACACAGATTATTATTGTCATTTGCTTTAGAGTGGTAACAGTCTTAGTGACAGTTACCTCATGCACACGGAAATAATAATAGAATGAAAATAGAATGGATTGGCACATGGCATTGTTAGGCTCAGGGTTGGAATTCTTGTTATGTAGGCCTGGACTTAGGGACTTTTTTTCTGGTGGTGGGACTTGAACTCTGGGCCTGGGCGCTGTCCCTCAACTCTTCAGCTCAAGGCTAGCGTGCTACCACTTGAGCCACAGCACCACTTCCCACCATTAGAGCTTTTTGTCTTTGATTTTGTTTTTCTGATTTTTCAGCTAGGCACATTTTTCAGTCCTATTAATGAATTGTCTACTACAAACAAATTTCTGTTCATCATTGGAAAGATCATTGATAACAGATGTGAGTTTTCCTCCTTACAGAAAGAGGGGGTCCTTTATACAACTATTAGAAAAACCTCTTTTTTTTGCTATTGTTTCTAATGTATTTATAATGTACCATGTAATTTTTTTGTTTCTTTGTATGTTCCTCCTCATGGTATAACCCCTGTTTTCACTGTATTTGATGTTGGGTGCCCTGCATCTTGTATATACTGTAATTTCTGTAATTCGGGGAGGGGAAGGGGAAAAACAAAGTGCTTAAATAGGGATACAGGTTGACACATTGTAACAATGAGATATACAAGACACTATGTTGAAAATGAATTTTACAACTTTGGTGGGGGGTAGGGGAGTAGTTGTTGAGGTGGGAGGGAAGGGATGGTAGGGGAAAAACAAAGGAGGAGGCAATAATGCTGGATAGGAAATGTTCTCATTACCTTACTCATATAACTGTAACCCCTCTGTACAGTAATTTTATGATAAAAAAACGTACAAAAAATCTCATGGGAAAATTCTGATTGGCCATGCTTGGATCTGTGTCCATCCTTGAAATGATTGGAATGGTCCTGTCACTATGGTGAAGTGCTCGAAGTCCATTATAATCTTGGGGATTATCGTGTCCTCCCTTGGGCTGTAGGAGTTACATGGTTTTGAGTGGATCAGAAACATCTTTCAGATTGAAAGAGAAGTGCTGGACAAATAAGAGCTGATTGTCCACTCTGCCCTTTGTATTCAATCTTAAGTTCTCTTGTTTTCTTCCTTTTCTCTCTCTGGTCTAGATCCCAACTGGTTTATGGTTCTACTGACCTTTTATAGTTTCATCTTGGTTTAGGTTGTAGGTGTCTATTTGGTCCCCCTGAGCCTGACAGTTGGCTGCCCTTCAAGGATTGTGGAATTTCACAAATTAAGAACTCTGCTTTGGATAACCACCCTCAGTAAGATTTCTTCTTTGGTCAACCTAAAAGACTTAGTATCTAGCACTTAGGTTGCCTTTCCATAACCCTTAAGTATCCCAGAATCAGAGATCTTTGGTGATCTAAGAATTGTACCACATTTGGAGTTCATATAAGGAATGAGGAGTGAGAACTCAAGAACATTGGGAGAGGAAGGGAAAAGTAAGAGGAGAAAATAAGACTGTAGATGAATGATGTATCTGAATAGGAGCATTACTGTAACTCAGGCCTGAGAAATTACTGAACTTGGCAGTAGAAGGGGAGAAGGGTCACTCCAGGTCTGAAAAATAGGGTAAATATTTTCTATTTGTATCGGGGTGAAAAACTGATATGTTTTAGAACTCAGTCCATTGGTTTCCTCTTGACATCTTTTTCTTGCAATTTATTGAAGTCAGGGGATCATTCATTTCATAGAGAACCCTACAGTCTGGATTTTGCTTGTTATACCTCTGTGGCGTTAACATCCATATCGCTAATCTCCTTTTGTTTCTAGTAAATTGATAGATCTAGAGCAGTGCCAGGAGTTCTTAGGCAAACAGCTCCTCAGTGTGCTCTTTCATCAGTGCGCTCATTTCATATTTGATCATTTATATTTTTATGATTTGGGCAGCCAGGGTCATTCCTTAGGTACATTAATTCATATAAAGCAATAGTAGATGCAGAGTTCTAGACCCACCTGTTAACCTTCTTCCTCTAGAACTGGAATTTTTCATTTTTTTCAAGAGCTCTTGGTTCCTCTGAGCAGGTGATAATATCTCAAGACCTCAGACTAGGTTATAGTGTTTTCTTTTTCTTTTTTTTCCCTTTATTTTGGTGCCTGTCCTGGGGCTTGAATTCAGGGCCTGGTCACTGTACCTAAGTTTTTTAGCTCAAGGCTAGTGCTCCACCACTTGAGCCACAGCTCTACTTCTGATTTTTTGGAGATAAAAGTTTCATGGACTTTCCTGCCTGGGCTGACTTGGAACTGTGATCCTCAGATCTCAGCCTCCTGAGTAGCTAGGATTACAGGTGTGAGCCACCAGTGAGAACCCAGCCAATGACTGTGTTTTCTAATTACAATTCAATTACAATCTAAATAAATAATAAATAAGCTCTGATTTTACTGATCCCACGAAAAGGTTCCGTATCCTTTCAGAAAATTTGCAGAGTGTGCTTGGCAATATGGGAATGTTTAAATACTTTTGTGGCATCCGCTCTGCCCCCCCCAACCATTGCCTTTAGAAGTCCCTAGGGGCTTTCTCAAGGCCTGTGGGGCTGCTGATTGCCTGAGATATGCTAAATGCACAGAAAAATGAAGCCATGCTTTAAAATATAAGGCTAAAATTGAAGTTACTGGGCCAGATGCTTCAAATTTCAGGCATTGATTTGTGTGAGCAAGCTGTTTCTCACATGGGCAGCTCTATGTAATAGGCCTCAGGAGGACTAGCAGCAAGGATTTATTTATTTAACGATGGTTGAGCATTCACTCAAGCAACATGGGATGCCAGCTGGTAGGGAAATGTCACATATTATTCAATAGGTGTATTCTTTTCTCTAGGTGCCTTTGTGTGTGTGTATGTGTGTATTTGTGTGTGTGTGTATGTGTGTGTGTGTGAGAGAGAGCGCATGCGTGCTAATATTGGGGCTTGACCTCAGGGCCTAGGCACTGGACCTTAGCTTTTTTGCGCAAGGCTGGCATTCTACTACTTGAGCTGTAGCTCCACGTCTGGCTTCTTAGATTTACTGCTAAATAGTGAGCCACCAGTGCCCAGTTTAAATAGGCTACATTTTAATCTGTATGTTTATTCTTATTTCAGCTAGTTGTTAATTGAATGCTCATCCTGAGAGAGCCCAGTGAGAGTTCTTAAGAAATAATTGTGATATATAAAAATGAATAATAAAGAAGTAATTGGTTCCTTTCTCCTTAGAGGCCTTCCTACCAAGAGGTCTGCAATGCACCTTTTCACCAGCCAGGCTCACTTTCCCTAAATATTGGAGGAAACTGAAAGCTGTTAGAAGAGCCAGATTCCTCTTCTGACATGAAGTAAAATCATTAAAACTGACACTTCTCCTTTTAAAAACACTGCATTTTATGTTCACATGGTCAGAATTAGTCATTAGATGAAAACAACTACAGGAACCTTTAGCTATGAGAGTTTTAGCCCTTGGACTCATTTGTTTGCACATATAAAGCTTTTGGCTTTATAACGAGAATTGTTAACTTTTGCACTTCTATTTTCTGAACTAAAACTCTGCAATGGAATCTTCCACAGGCACCGGAACAAGGGACTTGTAGGTAAGAATGATGAATGACAGCTGCAAACTTGAGGCTATCATCAGCCAAGGCTCCCGCGATGGGTAGACTGAGATTGCATGGCATAGTATGTTTTACCACCTGATATTAAAGCAATGCAAATATTACGTGATGCCAATAGTATGCTTTAAAGTCTCATTGGTTCTGAGAAGCAGGAGGTGCGTGTTGCTGTCATTTGTGTGTCAGGGGTGGGAGAGGCTAGGAGTCTAGTTAAGTGCTTTTTATTTTATTTTATTTTATTTTTGGGGGGGTCCGGTCGTGGGGCCTGAATTCTGGGCCTGGGCACTGTCCCTCAGCTCTTCAGCTCAAGGCTAGCGCTCTACCACTTGAGCCACAGCGCCACTTCCTGCTTCTTTTCTTTTTGCTTATGTGGTGCTGGGGAATTGAACCCAGGGCCTCATGCATGCAAGGCAAGCGCTCTACCACTGAGCCACCTTCCCAGCCCCATAGTTAAGTGCTTTTTACCTTTGGGGAAATAAATAATTTTCACTTTCATCTCACTTCTGGCACTTTCTCTCTTATGGTGGAAAGTGAGCTTATTTGTGGAAAATCAATAACAACAAAAAACATTTAGGCCAAGTGACATAGGCATAGATGATTTTGTCACTATTAGGATGGGTGAGGTGGGCATGAGTGGGAAGTCCAATAGTAGTGAGGGCTTTTGGAGTGTCTGTGTGATAAATCTAATGATTCTGACTCTCTGGGTCTCTGAGTTCCCAATCCCTCCCAAAGCAGGCCAGACATTACTGACAACCATTGTGGCTGTCATCAGGAGTGTCCTTTCAGATCTGTCCCTGCTGCACTAGGATCCTTGCATGACTTGGGGAAGCAAGAAGCTCCACTATTGACTGGGATTAAATGTAAGCTGTGTTACAAGGAACTGGATCCTGATTTGTTTGCTAGGTTCATGCCTTTCCAAGAAGCCCTACAGAACCTCACTCCACCAATTATTACCCATCTCCCTTGCTCATACCTCTTCCCTACCTTCTGCTGTTTTTTGTTTCTCCTTAATTTATAAACATATACAAGCCTTTCACATTTTGAAAAGATACATTTTGTCTGGTGCTCTGTCTTGGGAATACCCATGTATTTCTTAAATTTCCTTCAATCTTATTCCTTCTTTCATAGGTATCTTCTTGAAAGAAGAGTGGACTTGTGTCAAAACCACTTCAGCTCTTAAACTCAGCACTGTACAGAACCATCTTGGCCAAGGTCACAAAAGCCTTCTTTTCCTCCCTCTTTCATGCATTTTATGATCATGGAAAATAGGAAGTTTGCTTCTGAAAGCTTTGTCTCATTGCCAGGCAGGTCCTTCCTTCTCTTTCTTCTCCCCTTTTTCCATTTCCAAGTCCTTGTGTGGCTTTTCTTCCTGTCTAGCAGTCTTGGCTGTCACTAGGGCTCTTCTCACATTCTTTTCTCACCAGCTTCTCCACACATTTGCTTCAAACATTGTGATCCCCTGTCATGGTTTAATTATCTTATGCACGCTGATATGTTGAAACTCTTTAATTCACTTCCAGATGTTCTGAACTTTATATTAGAAAATTTAATTGTCAGTTGCACATCACTTCTTACCTCCTTTTTCCCAAAAAGAAATCATTTCAGTAGGGAAAGGTAGATTGGAGAAGGTTGGTAAAGAGACATCCAGAAGTAATTTTCTCAACTTTCTAGTTCTGGAGTCCCTCGCCATGCTCTCGTTCACCTCTGAACCTCTACATCTATAGCTTCATCATCTGGAATGTACACATCAACTCCCTTCACATGGCCAACTCCCTCTTCTCCCTCTTCCTTTCTCACCTCAGCTCCCGTATCACCAACCTAAACATGCTGGATCACATGGCCATCATATATATATATACACACACACACACACATATATATACATACGTATATATACATATCACTTTGCCTCTTTTGTGATCAAGTTTCTGTCTTTATACTAATTATCTTCAGCTCCCTCAATATCAGAGGCTGGGTATTTTCCCTTGTTATTATATCCACAGCCATTTTCTTTGGAAGAACTGTTGGCTTGTTTGTTTTTAAACAATCCCTTTAGTGTATCTGAATATAAAGCAACTTCCTCCCTGTGATTCCTTTGCCCCCCCCCCCCGGTTTTGTTAGTTAGAATGGCCAGTAGAGGGCACTGTGGCCTTTGACTAGAGATAATCAAACCTACAGTGTGATTCCTACAGCTTTAAAGGTACTTTTATTTTTATTTTTCCTAAAAGTAATGCTAATTTTATGGCTTTTAACCAAAAGGGTAAATTTATGCATTTTTTATTTATACTTCACTTGTCTAATGAATCCATAAATTCATGTTGTAGTCATTCAGTAATGGTATACCTTCACTTACTATTCTCTTACTCGTCTAAAGTTCATTACTAAAATGACGCACATGTTAAATTTTCCTCCTTTGTCAGAGTAAGTAACGCTGTGAGTTCCTGAGAGCAGCTACATTTGTCTAAGGAGCATGATGTTGTGTCTTGAAAACCTACTAACTTTTCAGCTGCCCAAAGCCAATTCTGTTCCCTCACTTGGGGGACATCACTGAGTCTAGGTTAGCCCAGGATGCTGTAAGCATAAAGGTAGCTGTTGTTTAGGGGGCTATGTGTCTGGGTTAATTAGAAGACAGTACATTGTTTATCAAGTCTTTCATGTCTCTTAATGAGTACTTGTGAACCTACTATGTGGCTGGCATTATTCTAGGAACTGGGATATGGAAGTCACATGTTGTCTTCATGGAGCTTATATTCCAGAGAGGGAGGCAGACAAATCAACCAAAGGTATACTAAAATATCAGGAGAAGTCCTATGGAAGAAAATAAGGCATAGTGTGGGGTTGGGGGCCGTAGTGGGTAAAATATTCTGGACAGCGATTAACAAATGTAAAGACCCTAATGCAGGACAGTACTGGTCTGGTCCAGGGCTATGGAGCTTCATCAGGGAGTGAGAGACAGGGAAAGATGAAGTCTGACAGGTAGCAGTAGGGGACAAGGGAGGGCCTGGGAAGTCTGGGAAGGCATGGGATTTTCATCTCGATGAGGGAAGGCTTTGGGCCACAGAGTCAATTGATCTGATTTACTGTTCTGAAAGAAAGTCCTAGCTGAGTGCGGAGGTTGTAAGGAGGCATGGACAGTGATGGTCAATAGTGCAAGCCGGGTTTATTACAGAGTCCTAGATCATGCTTGAAAGATTTTAGAGATAGAATTGCTGGGGGTTTGATGGATGGTTAAATGCAGGGTATGGGAGAGAGAGTTGCCAATTTTAGTGTCTGCTTTTTCTTCCTTTACTGAGGATACAATTTAAAGAGAGGCTAAACTACTCATCCATTGTAAGCTCTTTTGTGCCCCTAATGCCAAGACAAGCACCAAACAATTGTTCAAAATGAGGAGGTATGATTTCAAATAATAGGGGCTGTAGAATGGAGGCTTACTAGATTATTTTATTGGGTTTGGATGATCTGCACGAAGTAACTCAAACACCCAGAGCTTACTTTTTCATGACCCTTTTTTTTCTGCTATTCCATTGGAACAATCATTTTGTTAACTGGAGCAAACCACCTTCTCAGTGTGCATTTGTGTAGTCCAAGTGTGTGGAGGAGATATTTTTTCTGTCCTCTTTGATTAAGTGCTATGAATGTATGGCATTTGTCATTACTTCCAGAGAAGTTGGCAAAACCCCCTGTTAGGGCAGATTATAATATTTCTGAGTCCTGTGCCTGTAATTCACCTGTAATTGAGAAAGCTGTCAGGAAACAGTTCTTGAAACATGGGGCCTCTTCAGGCTCCACAAAATAGCAAGTAGAAGAGGAGCACAAAATGCAGTAGCTTCTTTGACTAAAAAAGAATTAGCACCTCATAGAAATGAACTTCATTGAGAAATTACACCACCCAGTCTTCAACCCCCACAGTAATCTCTCTACATCACCAATTTGATCACATTTCATTTTTCTTCAAAAAAAAACCTGGCTCCTATTGTCTCCAGAACAGACTTTGAACTGTAAGGTCCTTCATAATCTGGGCTTAACTCACTTTTAGGTTTGTTTCTTCTCCTACCCCATCTTTTCAATCTTGTATTCTCTGGAAACAAATTCAAGCCTTTGCAGTTCCCTGTGTTATTCCTTCTGCCTGGAATGCCTTTCTTTTCCATTACCAGACTCATGTGATTGTAATCCCTCTGTACATCACCTCTATAATAACAATAAATCAATAAGAATAATGATAAAATATCCCTTTGTACTGATCTTCCCATTTCAGTTCAGAGCACTTCTTTCTGAGAAGGGCTTACTTCCCTTGTCAGTCCCTTCGTGCTGTCATGGCAACCTGGAAAGCCTCCTATGCATCTGATAGAACAAGAGTGGGAACCAAAGTGCTGATGCACCCAGGACTCCTTCAAGCTTTTTAAAATTTACAGTAATAGGAAAATATGCTGTTCAAAAGAGACAACTTAAGGACCTATTTTTGTTTACATTCTGTAGTTTTTCAGTGTTTGGTCATGTACCCGAAGCCTCATGCTTTCAGACTTCCCACTGAGTAAAATCCCAAAGATTTTGTTTCTGACTTTGCTGGCACTCATGTACTTGATAACTGTGAGAGTTTCTGGAAGATTCTGTAAGACAAAATGTACCCTTTCCCATTGGATAAGATTTGGGGGATTTACCACAGATGGTAAATGACCCTGTTTTCTATCAAGAATGTTTCTGACCTCTAACATTCATGATAGTAAGGGGAAATGTAATTAAAGTGCCCAATGTGCTGTAAAGGTTGATTCTCATGTGTGCTAAATAAACAACTCAGCTATTGTCTTTCCTTCTTCTTCTCCCTTGTGCAGTTTTAAAGGTTTCTTAGTTCCGGTATAAAAATAGAGATCCAGTGAAATGTTTTCCCTTTGCTCTGATAGTTTTTAAGGTTAACTAGGAGTTTCCATACAATCTGTTGTAATTAAGAATGTTATAAATAGGACGAGTTGTGTGGATTCAGCTTTCTTCTGTTGCTTTGGACTCTGAGGGAAGAGTATCTGCAAACACTTGTGGGCATGTATCTGCAGAAGAAAGGGGCTGATCTAAGCACTGTCCCAGGGCTTGGAGGTGTGGAGTGTGGAAGAATACTCATTGTATGAGAGCACAACAAGGCAAGGCATGTAGGTGTTTCACACATGTGTGTACACATATTTTAATACATGATATATATTATTTCAAAAACTTTCAATCCCTGAGTTATGATGAACAGTGCAGAAAGACCAAATGTAAAATTTGCCTTTGGGCTGTCAACCTTGTATTCCGAGTAATCAAGAACCAAGGTGGTCTAATCTTTGATAAAGGAGCCAAAAACACAGGATGGAAGAAAGGCAACCTCTTCAAGAGATGGTGCAGGCAGAATTGGCCACACATGTACAGAAAACTGAAATCAGATCATTATATATCACCTTGCACCAGAATTAATTACAAGTGGATCAAAGATATCAATGTAAGACTAGATACCCTGAAAATATTACAGGAAGGAATGGGGGAAACACTAGGGCTCCTTGGCACAGGTTGAAACTTCCTAAGTAAAGATTCAGAAACACAACAAATCAAAGAAAGACTGGATAAATGAGATGGCATCAAACTGAAGAGTTTTTGTATGGCAAAGGACTTAGCAAGATAAGCCCATGGAATGGGAGAAGATCTTTACTACCTATGCATCAGACCAGGGCCTTATATCTAAAATATACTTAAAGCTCAAAATATTAACACCCCCCCCAAAAACCAAATCCTTAAAGAAACAACAACCTTGTTAATAAGTGGGATTTAGCCCACTTCTACAAAGAAGAAATAAGAATGGTCAATAGACACATGAAGAAATGTTCAATATCTCTGGTCATAAAAGAAATGCATATCAAAACAGCATTGAGATTCCACCTTACCCCAGTTAGAATAGCCATTATCAAGAAAAATAATAATAAATGCTGGTGGGGATGTGGCCAAAAGAGAATGTTATGCTGTTAGTAGGAATGTAAATTTGTTCACCCACTCTGCAAAGCAGTATCAATATTCCTCAAAAGACTAAACATAGAGCTCACCAATCCCACTCCTATGCATTTACCCAAATAACCACAAACCAGCCTGCAGTACAGCCACCAGCACAACCATGTTCATTGCAGCATTGTTTACCATAGCTAAAATGTGGAATAAATAACATTAATGAAGGACTTCCATAATTAGTGTTACATTCATGAGGGACTGAGTAGGCTCAGATTGCCTGTTTTATATGAATTAAAGGATTTTGTGAAAACAACTAAATAGCCAAATTACTGAGTTATTGAAGCAGTGAACTTGTGTTAAATAGCTGTAGTACTGTGGCTACTCAAACCTTGCTGATCTCTAAAATACCTAGGGACCTTTCTGGTTAGACAGTTGCAATTTTTCTAGCCTCCAGGTGTTTCTGATGCTCAGTAGGGTTTGAGAGCTGTGCTGTACCAGGTGTGCTGAACAGGTGTTGTGTTTATGCTCCCCAAGTTCTCCCACCTACATTCCATGTTTCTTAAGAAAAATTACTTAGCACCTCAGTTTGATTTTTTTAAACAATCTTTGGTTGCAGACAAGAGCATTACAGTTACTGGGGTAAGAATGTCAGGGATGGCCCTTTCCAATAGGATACAGTTCCCTCCCTTGTATTCTGGACAAAGAATTGAGTAGGACACAGATGGCAGCAAACAATAGGAAAGAGGAAGCTCACTCTGCAGGAAGCATATGGTGGGCTGGGTTTGAGTGCTGCAGTTTTGCGTCTAATATTCTGCCTTTATGGGGAAGTCAAGAAAGATGGTTGGACATGGTTTCCCTCATTTGCAATAGTTAGTATATGTATGAGTCAAGCAGAAAAGGTCAGATAAGGTGATGTTAGGAAAATGAACCCTAAGATATGTATTCAAATGTTTTTTTTCTTTCATGCATTTGTTTCTAACGCATTTATATGATTATTTCTTTTTTGCTTTGTATGTCCCTTCCCCACAGTATAACCCCTGCTTTCACTGTATTTGATGTCTGTATAATTTGTGGAGGGAAAGGGGAAAAACAAGTCGTTTAAATAAGGATACAGGTGGACCCGTTGCAACAATGAGAAGCAAGTTGTCATGTTGAAAACGAACTTTACAACTTTGGTAGGGTGGTGGGGGGAGGATTGAGTGGGTGGGGGAGGCTTGGAAGGGTTGGGAAGGGGAAACAAAGGAGGAGGCTACAATGCTTGATAAGAAATGTACTCATCATCTTGCCCATGTAATTGTAACCCTTCTGTACAGTTTTTTCACTATAAAAAAATAAAATAAAAAAAGAAAGATGGGTGGAGTCAAGGAAGCCCTTTGCTTGGCACAAACTCTGATGAGCAGGTTGACGCTTATGTAGCAGCTGTTAAGTGTTTCAACTTTGAACCTAACTAGAAAATTATTACTAAAGGGAATATATATATGGCTATATATATATATGCATATATATACATATATTATATAGTTATATTTAGTTATATATATTCCCTTTAGTTTTGAGTATATATGTATATATATACATATATATGTATATATATTCACACACAACATAGTCTACTGTTGTTAATAGCTTACAAGTTAAGAAATAATGAAGTATAGAAACCCTATGTCACTTTATATCCTATTACACTCTTCCAATTGTAATTGTCCTAATAAATATTAAAAAATTTAAAACTCTCCCACATATGGTAAGATTCACTTCAGAGAGTATTCTAATTTTGCTCCAACTTTCAAGCATAGTTTAGAAACGTGGGGGGGGGGAGAAATTTTCTTTATTTACATTTGTGTTCTTTTCATTATTTCTTCTTTCTGCATTCTCAAAAAATTTTCCTTTATCATTCCTTTCTGTTTAAAGAAATTCCTTTAGCCATTATTAGGGTAGGTTTTCTGGTGATCAATTCTCTTTATTTTCCTCCAGCTGACAGTATACTGATTTATTTTACATTCTTAGAAGATACATTTTTTATTCTGGATACAATACTTCTGCACCAGCAGAAAATTTCAGCATTTGAATTGGACACTACTCCCTTCTGGTTTCCATGGTTTTGGTGAGAAATCCTTTGTCATTTGAACCGTTTTTGCCCAACTGGTAGGGCCCTATTCCTTTCTATGGTCAAGAAGTTGTTTTTAGTTTATAGAAGTTTGATTGTACTGTATGTTGCCATGGAGTGTTTTGGGTTTACAGTTTCTGAGGGTCTTGTATCTATAGGTTTATACCTTCTACCAAGCCTGGAGCAATTCTCAGTCATTATTTATCTGGATACTTTTTTCAATCTTACTCTCTTTGTCCTCTAGTTTTAAAACTCTACTGATATGAATATCAGATCTTTTTTTATAAGACTAGATATCCCAAAAGCCCTGTTCACTGTTTTTAAGACTATTTTTTTCAGATTGGGCAATTTTATTTTCTATATTTTAAGTTGCATGTTTTAGTTTTTAATGATCTCTTTATTCTGCTGTTGAGCCCCATTTCTTGTTTTACTTTGGGTTGGAAAATTCTAATGAATAGATTACTTTTCTTTCCGAGGTTTTTTTTTCCCTTTCAATTTTTTTTCATTTTTTTCAAGAGTATTCAGGTTTTTGTTAAAGCATGTTTTATGATTGCTGCTTTGAAATTCTTGTCACATGTCTCATGTCAGTGCTATTTTGATGTTGGTATCTATTCATTGTCTTTCAAAACTTTCCTCTTGGTAGGACAAATAATTCTCACTTGAAATCTGAACAGTTTGGTTATTATGGTATCGATTTTGGATCTTATTTCTCAATCTTCCTGCCACTGCAACAGTGGGGAAAGCAGGCCTGGCCTATTGCTGGGAATCTCAGGTTACTGTAACCAGTAAGGGGCAGATGTCTATTACTACAGTAGGAGGTCAAGATCCCACCTGCCTCTGTATCATGTGTGGGTGTCACTGTTGAGCTGTGTCTTTTTTGAAGGTCTTTAGACTATCTGCCCTTTGCTCTCTACTAAAAAATTAGTTCTGCTTAATAGTCTTCAAGAGAAGAGTAGTTGGAACTTAAGGGAAGAAAACTTGAATGTGCATGAATAACCCAAGGGGAGAGGCAGAGCCTGGAAAATGGTTCTAAAATGTGAATACCCCAATCCTGCTTTATGTAGAACTGGCACAACCTTTCCAACTCCTGGGCAGCTGCTGAGTCTGAGGCAGAACTGCAGGAAATAGATGCCGAGCATACCAGACGCAGAAACAGCTCATGTCCACAGTTTCAAATGATGGCAGAGAACTCTCAGAGCTGAAAGGAGTACAGGACAAAGATCCAGGATAAAGAAGTAAGAGCATACTTAAAAGGCTTTCTCTTTTTCTTTTTACACTCTGTTTCCTTTCTTTTCATT
Source organism: Dipodomys ordii (assembly GCF_000151885.1). Classification (NCBI taxonomy): domain Eukaryota; kingdom Metazoa; phylum Chordata; class Mammalia; order Rodentia; family Heteromyidae; genus Dipodomys; species Dipodomys ordii. The sequence continues at coordinate 3,797,284 of NW_012267269.1, forward strand.
CCTCCTCCTCTTTCTCCTCTTCCTCTCCCTCCTCTTCCTCTTCTTCCTCTTCCTTCTCTTCCTCTTCTTCATCCTTTTCATCCTTCTGTCCTTTTTATTCTTGGTGTGGTTTCTTTTTGCATATTTCTCCTATAACTTTTTGCTTGCAGGGGTGATTAAATGTTACACATCCAGAAATAGTTTAAGCTAAACATAGCAAAGCTGGCAGGCATTGTTGGAAAATAGAACTTGGGTGTGGGAATGCTGACTCTTAGCTGTGATCCTTTCCTTGAGTAAAGCAGTGTCAATGCTATGAACTCAAACCAAGGTCAACCTGGGGAACTAAGAGCATAGAGCTCATCATTTCACTAAGAAGGAAAAGTTCATTCACATGCTCATGAACCCATCTAAAGTCAAGGATATTTCTTTAACTGCCACTATTGCTTGTTAGTGGGGTACAAGAGACCTTTACTAAGTAGATTTAGAACCTTCATTTTATAGATGAAAACTATATGAGTTATACAAACTCATACAGTTAATTGGTGGTAATGATTCCCAGATCAGTGTTCTCCCCACTATAGAAGGCATTTTGCCCTCTAGATACTGATTAAACATGAACATAAACAGAATATTATTAAAACCCAGAAAAGAATGTGCAGTGGCCTAGGTGAAACTTTGTGAAACTTTAGTTAGGTTTTGAAGGTCAGGATGAAGCTGGAGAGGGGAATCACCAACAAAATAATCAAAGTCAGGTGTGCCAGCTAGGCATCAGATGTTTGGTAGCAGATGCAGAGATAGCCAGCATTTCCAGACTATGATTTGTAAGATTAGATGACGAAACATTAGGAAATAGGAAATATAGCTGAGAAAAAACACTGTTATGGACCTATACTGAGTAGGAATCAAAAGAAATCTCTTTCATTAGCCTTACTTGACTTGATCCTGTATGGGATTCTGTGCACATTTTTTATGTTAAAAAATTGGAAAATGCATTTATTTATTTTTTAATTTATTTTTGAAGATTCTTTAAAAACTTTATGTTTTGAAAATTGTTTACACTTGTACGAAAGTTGCAAAAACAAATATAAAGAAATCTCATATGTTTGTGACTGACATTCTTGAGGTGTTACCACTTTACCTATTTTATTTATCAGCTTGATGTATCATCCTGTTTTTCTGAATCAGTGGCAGTTACATTTACAATAAAATGTTTCTTATGCCTAAATTCTTCTGTTATGCATTTCTTGAAATAGGAGCATTCTTTTACATAACAGCAACACAATAATCAAAACCTGGAAATTAACACTCATGCACCTATTAATCCAATCTTCAGAACTACTCAAAATTTACTAGTTCTCATACTAATGTATTTTATTGTGAAGGAAAAAGGTGTGGGTTTTTTTTGGCTGATTTAGGCTATATTCTAGGATAGCATGATTCAGTTAGTTGTCATGTCTCTTCGGTTTCCTATAATGTCTTCAGTCTTTTTTCATGATCCCATTTAGTGTATATTTGGAACACAAGATTTCATTATGGCATTTTTTTTGTGCGTGTAATAATACCATACAGAGGGGTTACAATTACATGGGCAAGATAGTGAGTACATTTCTTATCAAGCATTGTTGCCTCCTCCTTTGTTTCCCCTTACCATCCCTTCCCCTCTCCCACCCCCCCACACCCACACTCCCCTACCACCACCACCCCACCACCCCCACCATGCCGAAGTTGTAAATTTCGTTTTTCGATGAACATCTCATTGTTGCAATGGATCCACCTGTATCCCTATTTAAAGATTGTTTTTTCCCTTCCCCTCCACAAATTATATCCACATCAAATACAGTGAAAGCAGGGCTTATACCCTAGGGGAGGTACATAAAAAGCAACAAAGAAATCATCTTATAAATACATTGGGAACAATCACAAGAAAGAAAAAAACATTTGAATCTTTATCTTGGGGTTGGTTGATTTCACTTAAAATCAACATGTCTGACAGTTTCTGTTTGTCTCAGACATATACTAGTTATTGCAAATAAGGGAAACCATGGGACCTATATTTCTTTGGGCCTGGCTTACTTCACTTAATATAATTTTTTCCAAATCTTTCCATTTCCTAACAAATGGGGCAATATCATTCTTTCTGATGGAGGCATAGAATTCCATTGTGTACACATACCGAATTTTCTTGATCCATTTATCTACTGAGGGGCATCTGGGTTGGTTCCATATCTTAGCTATGGTAATTAATGCTCCAGTAAACATAGTTGTGCTAGTAGCTTTAGTATGGTCTTGTTTGTGATCATTTGGGTAAATGCCCAAAAGTGGGATTGCTGGATCATAGGGGAGCTCTATGTGTAGTCTTTTGAGGAACCTCCATACTACTTTCCAAAGTGGTTGAACAAGTTTACACTCCCACCAACAATGCAGTAGGGTTCCCTTCT
>NW_012267269.1:3802350-3811851 GCF_000151885.1 Dipodomys ordii
TCAGATGTCTCATTAAATTGTTGGTTTCACATCTCTCCAATTTGTTGATGTAGGAACTCAGAGCTATAAACTTGCCTCTGAGTACTGCCTTTGCTGTTTTCCAGAGGAGCTGGGAATTTGTGTGTTCATTTTTATTGAATATTATGAATATTTGAATTTCCTTTCTAATCTCTTCCATGACCCACTCGTGATTCAACAGCGTATTGTTCAGCCTCCATGTGTTACAGGACTTTTTTTGGTGGCTTTTGGTGTTGAGTTCTATTTTTATTCCCTTGTGGTCTGAAAGAATGCAAGCCATAACTTCAATGTTTCTAAATTTGGACAAGTTTGCTTTGTGACCTAAAATGTGTTCTATTTTGAAAAATGTTCCATGTGCAGCTGAGAAAAACATGTATTAAATATTCTTTAGATATCTGTTAAATCTAGTTGATCTATGCAGTTGTTTAGATCTGCGGTTTCTCTGTTGAGTTTTTGCCTAGTTGATCTATCTAGTGGGGATAGTGGCGTGTTAAAGTCCCCAACAATTAATGTCTTTGGATCTATGTGAGATTTGAGGGAAAGTAGTGTTTTTTGGATAAATTTGGGTGCTCCATTGTTTGGTGAATAGATATTTAGAATTGTAATATCCTCCTAGAGGAGAGATCCCCTAATTAGTATGTAGCAACCTTCCTTATCTCTTCTCACTAATTTTAATTTGAAGTCTATTTTATCTGATATTAGGATTGCAACTCCTGCCTGTTTATGGGGGCCATTTGCTTGGTAGATTTTTGTTCCAGCCTTTTACTTTCAAAAGTTGTTCATTTTTATGGGCAAGGTGTGACTCCTGAAGGCAGCAGATAGAAGGATCTTGCTTTTTAATCCAACTAGAGAGTCTATTTTGCTTAATTGGAGAGTTAAGTCCATTAATGTTGAGAGTTAGTACTGAGAGGTATTTGGGAGTTCCTGCCATGTTAATCATCTTCTTGGGGGCTGCGGAAACTGGGTTCTTCCTATGGTTCTTGGATTCTCAGTTTGGGTGTGGTTTCTTGGCCTTTATTGTGGTCTTGTTGGTTTTCTATGTGTAGGGCATCTTTAAGTATCTTTTGTAGGGCTTGTTTGGTGGAGATATATTGTTTCAGTTTTTCTTTGCTATGGAAGGTTTTTCTTTGACTTTCGGTTATAAAGGAGAGTTTAGCTGGGTACGGTATTCTTGGTTGATATTTGTTTGTCTTTAGAGCATGGCATACATCCTTCCAGGCTTTTCTTGCTTTAATTGTCTCTGCTGAGAAATCTGAGGTGTTTCTAATTGGTTTCCCTTTATAAGTGATTGATCTTTTCTCCCTGACAGCTTTAAGGATCTTTTCTTTGGTCTGAATTGATCCTGTGTGGATTATAATGTGATGGTGGTATATCCTGTTCTGGTCTGGTCTATTTGGGGTTCTAAAAGCTTCTTATCTGAATAGGCTTATCTTTTTGCATGTTTGGGAAGTTCTCTGCTAGGATCCTGTTAAACAAATTTGGGAAGTTCTCTGCTAGGATCCTGTTAAACAAATTTCCTAGACCATTAATATCTGTCTCTAGGTGTTCCTCTACATCCATTATCCTCAGATTAGGCCTTCTGATGGTGTCTTCCAAATGTTGAATAGATCTTTCATATTTTTTGAATTTGTCTTGGATAGTTGTATGTTCTTTCTCTATAATATCTAGGCTGTCTTCAATCCCCGAGATTCAATCTTCTGCATGGTCTAACCTACTGTCAAGACTTTCTACTTTGTTTTTTATTTCTTTTCCTTCTAATTGGTTGGCTTTGATGGCTTCAAATTCTTTGTTGGAGCTTTGTTTTAGATCTTGTATGAACTTCTTTACTTCCTTAATTTGGTGTTCAGTGCTTACTCTCAAATCACTTAGTTGATTGTTTATGGTTTCCTTGGATTCCCCTTCCTTCTGTCGGGCTCCATTCATCATTCCCTTTGTGGTCTCCCTGGATTCCTTCAGCTGTCTATTTATGGATTCCATGAATGCCTCTATTGATCTTTGTCTGTTCTCATCCCACTCTCACAATTCCTGTATTACTCTTTGCTTAGCTTACTCATGTTTATGCAATTCCTGTGTCTCTCTTTGTCTGTTCTCAGCCTGCTCATGCAATTCCTGTCTTTCTCTTTGACTGTTCTCAGCCCGCTCATGCAATTCCTTCATTTCTCTTTGACTGTTCTCAACCTGCTCACACAATTCCTGTATCAATCTTTGAGGAGCTTCCTCACGCTCACGAGATTCCTGTATTGATCTTTGGTTTGCCTCCTCTCTCTCCCTATCATGCTCACACTGAGTCCTTTACAGGTTTTCAATCTCTTCATTCACCATGTTTACCAGAAGTGTTTGTAGAGCTCTTTGGGAACTCTCCTCTGGATTATTCATTAACTCTTCTGTCACCTGATTATCATGAGTGGGAGTTGAGATACCTGGACTTGACATTTTTCTTGTGTTTTTCTGGCTTGTTCTGCCCATTTGGTATGAAAGTAACATCAATTTTTTGCTACAACACTATTTTAAGGCAATCATCAGCCAAAGTCCTGTAGTTACACAGTCAAAAGGCTGCAGATACAATCTAGTTCAACAGATACCATCTACTCAACATCAAACAACTATGGATTAATGGGTTAAGAACAGCAAGGAAGAATTTGGCAAACCAGAAATTATTAGGTTTAAGGAGAAATGTGGGGAAAAATAGGATTAGAGGGATGTGGAGAGGTAAAAGGAGAGTCAATTTAACCAAGTCCTAATCTCAGAGAGGGAAATGAATTGAATAGAATGATAGGAGAGAGATTAAGAAAGAGGAACAAAAAACAAGAAAAAAATGGAAAAACAAAAATTCGTAAAAAATTATATAGGTATAAAGAGATAAGCTATTAAAGAATTTAAGCCTAAGAGGTTGTGAATTGAGTAATAAATTGCTGGATTAAATGTGTTCACAATGGGGGATAAGGTCTAATATCGACGATGGGTATATATCTGAGGATGAACAGAACAGCAATTAAATCACGCAAAAAAAGATAGAGAAAAAAATGAAAAGAATGTAAAAAGCACCAAAAGGTCAATAGAGATTTTTTAAAAGCACACACACACACACACACACACACACAGAGATATGCACACACACACACACACACACACACACATACACACCTAAAATAAAAATTATAAGAGGAAAAGAAATTAATTGAAAACAATTTTTTTAAATTAAAAATTAAAAAAGGTACAAAAGAGTTCTTTGATTTTTTTTGGGGGGGGGAGTAGGGGGGATGGGAAGATCCTGTATCTCCCTTGTGTCCGTAACCAATCTCTTGGTGGAGTCTCTGGTCTGCTTGTGGTGTTTGGTTTTCCTGTGGCTTGATTGGTTTCTTAAGTCAGTTTGTTTGAGCAGGCAGAAAAATGCTCTGTGTTACCCAGGACTTTGTGATCCTCCTCTCAGGCTAGTTCAGTGGGAGGGAGATCTGCTTTGAGTATCACAAAAGAGGGAGATGGCTGTTTCCTCTAGTTTGGGAATGTTGTGATGAGGCTAGGTTCTGGGTAGGGTTGAGGCCTTTCAGCAAACATTGGCTTTTCCCTGAGGGGCTTGCTCCGGAAATACTCACAAAGCCCAGCCTGGAGCCCTTCTCAGGGTTTAAGTTTACTGAATTTCAGTTGATTAACCAGGCTTGTTGTCGGGAGGGGCAGCCTCTAGCTCTGTTTACCCAGTGAAAAAAGCCACTCCTCCGGGGGTGGAGCTATCTCTGCCTGGGCTGAGTGACTTTCCCTTGGGTGGAGTTGAACCTGGCAAGTTAGGTCAGGTTCCTGTGACCTGCTAAATGACTCTTTTCTTTTCTTCCAGGGGCTGAGTTGGAGCTAGCTGCTCAGCTGGGCCTTTGTCTGTATCAAAGATGGAGATCTCCTGTGGTAGGGAGTGGGGGGATAGCCTTCCCTCCTCTACTCCCTGAGAAGGAGTGAGGATGTCAGGGTTCTACTCACACCAGAGTGTTGGTTCCTAGGTCTTCTCTGGTCTGTGATCTGCAGGATGAAGATATCTGGTCCTTGTCAGTTCTTGCTGGTGTTGAGTAGAAACCACTCTCCCGCTGCATCTGGCACCTTTGTCCGGACTCTCTGTGTTGCAGGTATGGTAGCTACGGCCACTGCGACTGTAGCTACTGGCAAATACTCAGATCTGTCACCTTGCCTGGATTTTCCCTCTGACAAACTCTCTGTACTGTGATGCCACACTTGGTGTGATTCTCCGGCCTAGGACTGTTCACTGGAACACTAAAATTGTTTTCTATGCCAGAGCGTGGTTAGCCTCCAGCTTCTCCTCTGCCATCTTCCCGGAAATCCTCATTATGGCATTTCTTTTTTTGTTTTTTTTTTGGGGGGTCCAGTCGTGGGGCCTGAACTCTGGGCCTGGGCACTGTCCCTCAGCTCTTCAGCTCAAGGCTAGCGCTCTACCACTTGAGCCACAGCGCCACTTCCGGCTTTTTTCTTTTTGCTTATGTGGTGCTGAAGAATCAAACCCAGGGCCTCATGCATGCAAGGTAAGCGCTCTACCACTGAGCCACCTTCCCAGCCCTCATTATGGCATTTCTATAAGGGCTCACAGAATACTTGAAACACATTCTTCCCCTCCCTCTCTACCTTGTTCCCAATCCTCCCCTTAAACCTCTTCCTTCTTTCTCAAACACTGTCTTGAATGTTTTTCAATGCTGTTGTTAATATATCTCTGTATCTCTCTAGCTGTGTATCATCTATGTATCTATCTATCTTTCTATCTAATATTTTCAATCCTCTTTGTCCCTAGTATCTTCTCTTTCCTTCTCCCTGATCCAGTTGACCCCTCCCAGAAAGTCCCCCTTTATACTCATGACCTATTATCATTACAATCATCATCATTTGAGGCCTATATTTCAACAAATGAATAGGAATATGTGATATTTGTCTTTCTGAACTTGAGTTATCTCACTCAACATAATGACTTCTAGTTCTATTCATTTTAGTGCAAATTACATCATTACTTTTTTTTATAGCTGAGTCGTATTCCATGATGTATATCAATGTGTAATGTTTTCTTTATTCATTTATTTATGGGTATGCAGATATCTTATTTACTGATTTACTCTCCTTTGGAAACATGCCCAAGAGTTGTGTAGAGGGGTCTATTTTTTTAGTAGCTGTATCAGTTTACATTGATTCCTTCCTTGCATATCCTTGCCAGAATTTGTTGTTTGTTTTCTTGATGATCATCATTTTGACTTGGGTGAAATAGAATCAGTATATTTTTTACTTGTGTCTCCTTTACGGCTAAGTATGTTGAACATTTCTTTCTTCATTAGCCATTTTTATTTCTTTTTCTGAGAAATATCTCTTCAGTTCACTTGCCCATTTATTGATTGAATTGCCTGTTGTTTTTCTGCTTAAATTGTTTGCAGCCTTTGTATATCTCAACGTTTTTTAAGCTTGCTGCTAGTTAATCTGTAGAATGTCTTTCAGTTTTGCCCACCTGATGTTTCTCTATGGATTGATACAGGCATTGGCAGCAGCACCACAGAAATAATGTCAGGGGTTTTCAGTGCATCTTTACAGGAAGCTATAAGGTATATCAGTTTTGAATATGGGCAAAATGATCCATGAGGGTTTTTTTTTGGTCCATGAGATTTCTACATTTACTTTTTTCCCATTTGTAATTAGTAACAATCTTATGGAGACACTTTCAAACTGTCAAATCTCCTGTTTGTTTAACCAAACCTCCTACTTAAGTTTTGTATTGGTTGGTGTTGATTGTTGCCTAAAACCACTATTACTACAAGGGTTGCTAAAAGTAAGTTTAAAAAATCCATCATTTTTCTGCATTATTTTGTTCTGTTTGTTTATATCTATTCATTGAATAGCTATGCTATGTTATGTATGCATATGTGTGTACTTATGTACACAGTATGGACCAATGGATTCTCATTGCATTAGAGTTATCATCTATACTATCAAATTTTACTTTGAGGCTCAACTTGTCCCCAACTTGGGATCTAGAATATGTTGCACTTTGTCAGCTCCATCCTGAACTCAACCAGTTCATGAAGGGACTTCAATTCTTTTGAGTGAAGAATGGTGTTTAAAATCCAAGATCTGACTGTTAGGTTTGTTTGTATCAAGAATTCCCAAATGACACTTCTGCAAGCATTACTTTTGTCTTTTTACTTTTAGGAAACTTTCTGGGCCTTTCTATCTGGAAGGATCCAAAATCTACTTTTGGAACTCCAGACTAGCCCCATGTACTGTTTCCTATCTCTCTGGGAGAAGCTCCTCACAGCTGTTCTATTCATATTCCCATCTTCTCTCCTCAAGGGGTACATAGTGAGATGCAAGCTTTTCAGAGCCCTCTTTCCTAATCTTTTCCTCTTGCAACCATGTATTCTGAAACAAAACTAGGAAAATGGCACACATAATCACCCATATTTCAATCTACTCATCAGTAGAATAGAATAAGCTATTAAACCAAGTTTCCCAAAAAATTCTATCTATCAATAAGTACTGAAATATTATTGTTCTTTTAAAAATGAGGACAGGGACATAAATAAAATTGGTGAAAAAAGACAGAGCTCATTATTTCTAAATATTACAGATATGAAGCTTGGCACTGGGGTTATGATTTCTAGCCATTTTCTGAAAAGATCTGAGAGGATCTCTGCGTATTTTATCTCTTTAATTTCTTTGTGGGAGAGCTCATAAATCCTGCTCTTTATCACTTCCTTGACACCTCAGGACTAAATGAATCCCCTGTCAAAGCATTTGCTCTCTGCATGAATTCCCCTGTTCTCTGTTCATTCCCCAAATGACCAAACATAGTGAACGATGGTGGACAGGAAAGGTAACAAAGAACAGATAATTCATTTCTCTAGTCCTGAACCTTGTCCCTGGCCAAGTGTGGCATTTATTTTGTCTTATAATCAAACTTTGCTATTATTTCATTTGTAAACACGTCTTCTTTTTAAAAAATGTATGTCATTTGATGCCAACTGTATATCATGAAACATCTTTCTGGAGTAGTTTTCATTAATCGCAGAAACCATGGCCTTTTTTTAACAGGGCAAGCAGAAGCACAAGTGTAAGACTCCCCAGAACAGACTTCATTGCCCTTTAAGTCTGTAAGTTATGCATCCCGTGTACCATTCCTACTGCTGCCATTATCCCACAAGGTAAGTGCTTGAACTAGAAAAAGAAGTTCTAGAAAGTCTTACACTTACGAAAAATTAGTTAACCACTTTCACTCACAATTAATTCACCAGAGTAGTCATATGACTTTACTAAATCACAATGTATAGGAAATGCTTCCCCCACCTTCCTGATATAGAAAGAACACAGGAGACATTCATCAGTACAGCTAATGACAATTAAACGGCTAATGACAATTAAACATAATTGGTTGTACCTTAAATTAGTAGTACCTTGTCATATTAGTTATATCATATCTTACTAGTGTGTAAAACAATTCTTACAATATGTAGCCACTTTGAAAAAAGGATTTATTATTGCTTTACCTTGGAATGAATTAGAATAATCTTTTATGATCTTACCACTCCTTCAGGGTCTCAGACTTTATGAATTTTTTTCACTTGCAGATGACAAAATATCCTGATAAAAAGGATGAGAAATCTCCAAACCATCAAATACAACTTGAGTATGTATGAGATGACCTGTTAGAGTACAAGCAGAAAGAACTAGCACTTCATATTCCTTTCTACAATGAAGAAATCAAAATTTACTAATATTTAATATGGTAATTGTATTAAATATAATAGAATTATATCAAACATGATTATATTTAACAGAATTATCTGTTGGTGGACTACTAATTCCTTATGCCACAGAATGACAATTTGATTTCCTATACAAGAGATAGCTCGAGGTGGAATTCCATATGGGTAAGAGTTGGCATAAAGTTGTTTGTGCCTGACTAAGTAATTTATGAAACATACTGTCTGGGTTTGTGGATTTCTTTTTTGTTTCTTTGATTGGTTGGTTTGGGAGAGAGGAGGGTAATGAGAATATTGACATGATTTTTTTCTTTTAATTGTTTTAGAATTGAAGAATGATTTATAAAACCAAAATAAACATTGATTAGTTTTACTTTATAGAACATCTTCTAAATTTCATATGAATGGAATCAAACAAAATATCAAACTTTCATGTTTGCTAATTTTTGTTCCCAGCATAGTGTATTTTAAATTCATGCCTGTTGTAAAAATTCATATGTGCTGATTTCCTAAAGTAGTCAATACATTTTCCAAAATGCTTTTACTATTTTATATTCCAAATCAACAGCATATAAGAATTGAAGTCACTTTGTCTCCCCTAATTCTGATGTTGTCATTTACATTTAATCATTCTAAAATAACCAATATTCCAATAATTGGAATTCCAATATTCAGTGGAATTTAGAAACTGAATTTCTCTGCTGATTAGTGATGCTGAACAATATACATAAATTCATATATACATACATATGCTTATATACATATGTATATACAAATATGTATATATTTACTTACTTAATTTTGCTATTGGAGTTTAAACTCAGGGCCTCATACTTGCAAGGTTGGTGCTTTACCACTCGAACCACATTTCCATCCCTTTTTTCCTGGTTAATTTTGAGGTTGAGTCTCATAACATTTTCTGTTCTGGCTAGCCTCTATGATCAATCCCTCTTCTCTCAGCCTCCTGAGTCACTAGGATTACAGGCATGAGACACAGGCACTCTGTATAGTTAATGTACCTCAAGTAGAATTGTTCCATCTGCAACAGAAAGCTTGAAGGTCTTTATTTCTTTGCATCAGTGATGGGGCAATGAGGCAGTTTTATATGTTCTACTGTGTTAGCAATAGGAAGAACCCTTTCTGTTTCCTGGGCTTCTTAGGTTCACCCACCTTAGTATTAGAAAGAAGAGAGTCTTTAAGCATTTGAAGACCAAGGAGCTGACTTCACATACCTAGGCCTAGTAACCCTTCTCTTCAGTGTGGTGACAAGAGTTTGAGATGGGATTTCTACTCATGGATCTCAATGGGCTATCTTATCTTTCTGTGGCAACGTATTATGACCTTATGGCCTCAAAAACTGATTCTGGGTTCTTGTCTGGCCCGAGTGGAAAAAATCTTGTACATATAATAATATCTTTATCAGAGCCCATTGTAGCCATGGTAGTGATTGACTTGGGAGAAAGAGCTAGCTTGGAGAAGAGAGTAAAGGGAATCAAGACACAGTTTTCATCTTTCCAGAAACCTCTGCTCTATGGATTACTGTTAAGCAAAAGAAGACTGACTACAGAGATTGCCAAGGTTAGTATCCTGTTCTCCAATGGACAGTTTGGGAGTTTGGTGGTAAAGAGGGAAGTGTTTGGATCCTCCAGCTCTGAGTCAGCAGCCTAGCTTAGTTACATGCTCAGAGTGGGAAATTTGCTTAAAGTCAGTGAGTCTCAGGAGGAGGAGGAGGAGGAGGGGGAGGGGGAGGGGG
>NW_012267269.1:3811901-3813818 GCF_000151885.1 Dipodomys ordii
CCATTCTATTGTTTTAGCTCCCTTATCGAAGATTAGATGGCTATAGGTCTGTAGGTTCATTTCTGGGTTTTCAATTCTATTCCATTGGTCCTGGGGTCTGTTCTTGTGCCAGTACCAAGCTGTTTTGATTACTATGGCTTTGTAGTAGAGTTTGAAATTTGGTATTGATATTCCTCCAGCACTGGTCTTTCTGTTAAGGATCATTTTTGCTATTCAGGGCCTTTTATTGTTCCATATGAATTTTAGGATTGCCTCTTCTATTTCCTTGAAGAATGAGGTTGGAATGTTGATAGGTATCGCATTGTATTTGTAGATGGCCTTGGGAAGTATTGTCATTTTCACGATGTTGATCTTTCCAATCCAGGAGCATGGGAGGTTTTTCCACTAAGTTCTATTTTGATTTCCTTTTTCTGGGTTTTAAAGTTTTCATCATAGAGGTCCTTCACTTCTTTAGTTAATTCCTAGGTATTTTATATTTCGTGGACTATTACAAATGGAGTTGCTTTCCTGATTTCAGCCACACTTTTATCATTGTTGGCATACAGAAAAGCTATTGATTTTTAAGGGTTAATTATTTTTGGGGGGGATGGTCCGGTGGTCGGGCCTGAACTCTGGGCCTGGGCACTGTCCCTCAGCTCTTCCACTCAAGGTTAGCGCTCTACCACTTGAGCCACAGTGGCACTTCCGGCTTTTTTCTTTTTGCTTATGTAGTGCTGAGAAACCGAACCCAGGGCCTCAACCATGCAAGGCAAGAGCTCTACCACTGAGCCACCTTCTGAGCCCTTGATGATTAATTTTATACCCTGCTACTTTGCCAAAGTTTTTAATCAGTTGAGTAATTTGGGAGTGGAGTCCATGGGATTCTTTAAATACAAGATCATGTCATTTGCAAAAAGGGAGAGTTTTACTTCATCTTTCCCTATTTGGATCCATTTATGTTTGCATCTTGTCTTATTGCTGTAGCTAGGCATTCTAATACTAAATTGAAGAGAAATGGAGAGACTGGACATCTTGTCTGGTTCCTGAGTTAAGAGGAAATGGCTTTAGTTTTTCACCATTAATTATGATGTTGGCTGTAGGTTTGTCATATGCAGCCTTTATTGTGTTGAGGAATGTTCCTTGGATTCCTAGTTTTTCCAGAACCTTCATCCTAAAGGACTGTTGGATCTTGTCAAATGCTTTTTCTGCATCTATTGAGATAACCATGTGGTTCTTATCCTTGCTCTTGTTGATGTGATGAATTATATTAATTGATTTGCGTATATTGAACCAGCTTTGCATCCCAGAAATGAATCCTGTTTGATTGTGGTGTATGATTTTTTGGATAAATTGTTGAATTTGATTTGACAAAATTTTATTGAGAAGTTTTGCATCCCTGTTCATCAAAGAAATGGGTCTATAGTTCTCTTTCTTTGATGAGTCCCTGCCTGGTTTTGGGATGAGGGTTGTGATGGCTTCATAGAATGAGTTCAGTAGTGAACTTCCTTTTTCAATTTCATTGAAGAGTTGGAGGAGTATTGGTGTGAGCTCTGCTTTGAAGGCCTTGTAGAATTCCACTGTAAATCCATCTGGTCCTGTGCTTTTCATACATAGGAGGTCTCTTATTGTTGTTTCTATTTCAATGCTTGATATGGGCCTGTTAAGATGGTTTAATTCATCTTGGTTTAGTTTCGGCATGTAGAGATTTGCTAGGAAAAGGTCCATTTCTGCCAAGTTCTCAAACTTATTAGCATAAAGGTTTGAGAAGTATTCCCTTATAATGTTCTGAATCTTAGTTGTTTCTGTGGTGATGTTTCCATTCTCATCTCTGAGTTTATTTATTTGGGTGTGTTCTCTTCTTTTTCTGATAAGATTTGCTAAGGGTCTGTCAATTTTGTTAAGTTTTTCGAAGAACCAACTCTTTGTTTTGTTGATTCT
>NW_012267269.1:3818729-3826141 GCF_000151885.1 Dipodomys ordii
CCACTTCCGGCTTTTTTCTTTTTGCTTATGTGGTGCTGAGGAATCGAACCCAGGGCCTCAGGCATGCAAGGCAAGCGCTCTACCACTGAGCCACCTCCCCAGCCCCGTATGCTCATTTTCTATGTTTGTCAACATACATTAATTGTACAAAGTGGTATCACCATGGCACTTCACACATGCTGGTAGTATAATTTAGTTGTATTATCCTCACCAATTGCTCCATCTTTCCTAGTTCCCCTTGTCTCTGTTGTTCAAAAGTTTCAGTGGTGTTCCCTATGCCATCTTCACACATGGATATCATGTCTTATTTGTCCTCCATCATTCTCTTTCGTGTCCCTCCTCCCTGTCATTCTCCCAAACTGTCCCACAGTTACATTCATACTCTCTTTCTCTCTATGTGTATCTCTATATATGGCTATATATTTTTATGCACACAAATACATTATCTCTATATATGTTTATGTATGTTTATACACACCTATATACATATATATGCATGTATACCTATATGTGTGTATTAGACTTATACCTAGTGTCTGGAGTTCAGAGATACTGTAAAACATCCTATATTGTATGGCAGCACCTTCATAATAAAAATAAAAATTTTGGGGGTCCCAATATAAATGATGCTGAAACTGGGAAACCTGATCTACATTTATTAATAAACACAAGAAGACATAACTCAAATAAGAAATGAAAGAAGAAATATTGTTGCCATTTTTTCAGAAATTAAAAGGATTATAAGTAGATGCATATATGAACACACAAAAATCATAGTTATTAAAACCTAATGAAACCACTAAAAAAATGATCAATCTGAATAGTCTATGAGAAAGTAAATAATTTGGTTAGTAATGGAAAAAATCTTCCCTTATGAAAATGCAAAGGCACAGATGAATTCTATAAAATATCAATATTTCAAAAACTTGCTGTTATGGCTTGAAAACAAAATGCCCTCCTAAACTCATATGTTGAAGCCTTGATTCCCAGCTGGTGGCACTGTTGTGGGAGGCAGTGGTGGAATGTTAGAAGGCCAGGTCTGTTTGGAGAAAGCAAGTCACTGAGGGCATCCTGCTGGGGGTGTATCAGGGCTCTGATGCCTTTCTATTACTCCGTCTGCTCAGGCTGCCATGAGGTGACTCCCTTCCATGACCTTTCATTGCCATGACATTTTGCCTCCTATCAGCACCAAAGCAGTGGATCCAGCCAACCTTGCATTGCAACCGCTGAAACTGTGAGTCAAAATAAATCCTTTCTCCCTTGAGTTGTTATCTCAGGTTATTTCCTTACCGCAACAAAGACCTACAATGTATGGGAAAAGAATTCTTGTGCTATAGGAAAGTATTCTCCCAAACTTCCACAAGGCAGTTATTATGCCAAAAACCAGAGCCAGACAAAAATATCACAAAACTACACGTCAGTATAGATCTAAAAATCCTCAAGAAGCCATTAACATAATGAATCTAAAAAGGATTTTATACCCTGCCAAAGCAGGATTTCTAAAAATGTGAGCTTGTTTTCACATCTAATGTAATATCTAACCTTGGTACAATATTAATATATAATCATTTGAATAAAGGACAAAAGATATATCCTAACAATGGATGCACAGAAAACATTTGATAAAACGTAACTTTCACAATTTAAAAAAAAAAACCTCCTGGTAATCTCAAATGGAAAATAATCTCTCCATAGAGAGATTCTATGAAAATTCTACAAGTAGCATCATGTTTATATTTGAAAGACTTTTCCCTCCAATTTGGAAAGACTTCATATTCTATGATTGCATTTATATGAAATGTCCTGAGGAATAAATGTCTAAAGAAAAAAAGTGGGTGGACAGTCACTGAAAGGAAGGCAGGGACTGATTTGGACAGACAAAAGGTGCTGAAAGTGTTGTAACGTTGGATTATGATGATCATTTTACAGCTCAGAGAGATTGAATTCTACAATTAAAATGGGTGGAAGACTTTGTTCCAGCCTTTCACGTTGAGTAGATAGAATTAGTTTACAAATTTAAAAGAAAATACCGGCAGTCAAGTGTACCAAATTGTATCAACTGAAATACAGTAGATTCAAGGGAGAACTCAAGCAATGTATTCCTTAGAACAGCTGATGTTTATTTTAAAAATGGTAGGGTAGAATTAATGGGAGGAAAAGGGGGAAGAATGCAGTAAAAAAAAATCCCACAAAATTATCTCACAAAATTAAGAACAGTGAAGGAAGAGGTGTTTAAGGATGGTAAAAGGGGTGGCACTGATCAAGACGTGTTGTATTCATAAGCTGCTTTGTTGAAAGATAGCTCATTTGTACAACTACTTCAAGATAATATGAATAAAATTAAATGGGTAGAACAAGGGGAGAAACAATAGTATCATTTCATCTTTGAGATACTATACTTTTCATACTGCCTTAATTGAATTCAACAATGCTCTTTAAAAGATTAATCTCTGTATGTAGGATGCTTTCGAGGGTGTGCACATTTGCATGCGTGTGCATATGGGAATAAGAATTTCTGAAGGTGTGGCCCTTAATCCTAGCCTGATCTCTAATTAACTGGGTATCCTTGAGAAAAAAGTATTTGATTATTGTGAGTCTGTTGCTCTACCTATAAACTGAAGGGGAAGGACAAGATTTCTTGATTTCTTGGGAATCAAGGTCCTTTCATGTGAATTGTGGTTCATGGGCCAGGTAACTAAGCATTTGATATTAGGCTTCAAAGAAAAGCATTCCTGTTTGCTTTAGAGATGAACAGATTCCTAGGATAGGAGAGCCTCTTGAAAATAAATTAGGGCTATTATCCTCTTAACCACGTGGGTTAGGACATTGCTTAGGGGACTTGTCCAAGTCAAAACAGCTACTTATGTAGCCTAGCTGGACCTGGGGTACATTTATCTGGACCCCTGTCAACATGCTTCTCCAGAAGAAAGTTATTCTTTGTGGAGCAATTTGTGGAGGGTAAACTTGGGGAAAATGAGGCAAGAAAGGACTCTTAGGTGTCCAGGTGTGGGCCATATCTTTATGCAGAGAGTGTGTGGTTGAGCTGGCGGTAGTTGGAGCTGGGTGGGAAGGCTGAAGCTGTGCGCATGTCCAGGATTCACCTTGCATGGCTGTAGCACAGGCTTCTCATTCTCACCATATTTTCCTACTCATCTCTTTCATGAAATAATGTCAATATAAGCATCGACGTTCAGGAAAATACCTATGTATTCTCCTACCCTGATTTTTTTTTTTTTTAGCCGTGAGCACATGGGACCAGAATAATTTCTCTCTCTCCTTTCACAGTTCTTTGCTTTCTTGCTGCTTCCTCCAAGCCAGGTTGCAATCCTTCTGCCATCTTGTGATTAGAAACTTCACAGTTGTAGCAGAACTTCCTTGAAACTACAACATTTGGGTAGCGTACATTTGACTTGACAGGATAATAAAGTTCTTATCTAAATGATTAGTGGCAAGAATAAATGTTAGTCATGAAGCTCTCCACGGTAAATCAAATGTGAAGCTCTCACTGATGCATTTAATTCTCAAAACATGAGTCAGGCACTGTTAACTCCAGTTCTCACTGAAGCAAGAGAAGCTCAAGAAAGATGGAGCATTGGGGATCACAGCCAGGGAAAGAGTGAAGTCTTGAATGAAGTCTTTCTTGATCCAGGTTCTTCATGTAACCATTACACAGCTCTTTCC
Source organism: Dipodomys ordii (assembly GCF_000151885.1). NCBI lineage: Eukaryota > Metazoa > Chordata > Mammalia > Rodentia > Heteromyidae > Dipodomys > Dipodomys ordii. The sequence goes on from NW_012267269.1 coordinate 3,822,411, forward strand.
AGAGTCTATTCCACCCCAAAGCCTCTCATGCAGTGCTCATATGTCTCCCAGCACTGCCAGTGGACTGTAGATTTCCACTGTGGCAGGGAAGTTATCACCTCTGAGGTACCCAATGCACGCTCGCATGACTTTCTGCAGCTTGGACCAGCACTTGTCTCAGAACTTCTACATAGGCAATGTAAAACTCACATGACAATCCTCCCCCCATCCCCACCCCTTAGCAGTACTGAGATTCGAACCTCTGGCCTCATGCTCTACCACTTGCATTATGCCCATATTTTTGGCTTATTTTTCACATTAGGGACTTGCGGGTTTTTTTGCCTGCAGCTGTCCTCAGACCCCCAATTCTCCTATGTTTCCCCCATAGCTGGAATTGCAAGTGTAAACCACCATGCTCAGCTTGTTAGTTAAAGTGGGAGGGTGCTAACTTTGTGCCAGGTGTGAACTCAAAACTTTGTGCTTGCTAGACAGGTGCATATTCCTGGAGCCACAATTTCAACTCTGTTCTCTGATTACTTTGAAGATGGGGTATTGTTTTTTTGGCCAGGTTGGTCTAGGCAGTGTTCCTCCTATAGACATATCCCACCATAGCTGGGATGACAGGCATTTACTACAATGCCCAGACATTTCTGTTGAGATGGGTTTGTGGATTTTTTTTTTGTCTAGGCTTTCCATTATGTGTTAATTTGTAGTAGGAAGAGATCAACTTTCAAAGTAGGCCCAAAACAGATAGATGTGGCTCTGCCCTATCCCTACTAAGACATAATAATTTTCTAAATCTGCCTGGGGACTCAAATTAGTTCTGGATGCTTTTCTGTCAGTTGGGTTGAAAACTTGTTCCAGGAATTAATATTTCTGGAGACAGAAATTCTTGCCTATCCAGTTTTTAACCACTCTGTAAAGTTGAATTTTAAAGCCCTACAAAGACTGAAAAAAAAACAATAAGAATGTTTTTTAAATTACTTGAGGTCCTCAAGTAGTAGGTCCTCTCAAATGACGTTAAATCATAAGAGCATTTCTCCACCAGAGCCATGTTCTGTAATTCTACCTGGAAGTCAGTTAATCTGTGCTTAAGGTTGTTGCTATCCTCCTAAGGACCAGTGCTCTGAATGATTCAGCAAGATGAAATCTGAGCCTGCCTGGCATGCCTGACTTTTAACACACATCCAAAGCACATATTTAGCTGTCACCAGGAGATCTGACAGTTTATGGGAGAGGTTCTCAGTACAAAGGCCCAGCAGTGGGCATTCCCAGCACACACCCACTTAGAGCATGCTGTGATGCCAGCGTCCCCTTCTCCAGAGCCAAACAGAGTGGAAAGATGTGTCAACCATTGCAATAAAAAAAAATAAAAAAACAATCATTTACAAGTCACTAGAGTAAGCCAGGGCCCCACTTTTCTTTTGGGGACACTTGGCAAAGGCATCAATGCAAGTAGAAACAAGCATCCATATGCAAGCTTGTTCAACAAAAATATGTTTTCTTGTTTTGGCATAAGAAAGAATAAGGAATGTTTGATCCCACCCATCATCACAAATTCTGGAACTGAGTTCCCTTACCACTGAGATTTCTCCTGCCATCACCAAACTGGTGTCATCTAGACACAAAGCTCTGCATTTTCGTTTCTTATTCAGTATTTCTGAATATCTTGCAAAGTAGACATGCTTAGCTCTCTTTTAAAGGTAAGATAAGTGAAGCTCAGAGAGAAGGTTCTATATCACATCCAAGCTGCTTGTGATCAGCAAGACTTAGAAAGTGACAACACGGCCAATGGAGCCCAAGTGGCCCATCTCTAGAGACCATGTTCTGTGTGCACAAATATTTTCTTTTTCGCTTGCTCCTCCTTCAAACTCTCAAGGAAGCTTTACATTTTCCTGTTTCACCAGCAGGAAAACTGAGTCAGAGAGCTTGTAACTTATGGGCAATTGCAAGATGCGTGACTCAAACTTCAGTCTAATTCCATGGTTTGTTCTCTTTTCATCCATAGGATCAGATCCACATAGTGAAACATAGTGACTTCGCTGCAGGTGTGAAAGACATAGGGAGAGGGTCTTTCCTGCCTCCTCTGCCCCTCTCTGAGGCAGGGGTCATTCCTTACTGTCTCTCCAAAAATTCTGGATCACTTATCCCATAGGGATAAGTCTCTGCTCTGTGTGTTCTCTCCTTTGATCCAGACCCAGATGGTCTCATTCGTGTTTGTGGAAATAAGGGTATCTGCTGGCTTTGCTCCTTGGTGGGCCATCATGTGGGGTGGGTGCATGGAATGCCATCACATTTCCAGGTGTTTGGGCATTCAGTCCTTAGATGACTTAGTCTCTACCTTCACAGAGAAAACAGTGGTCTTGGAATATGAAGGTACTAATCCTTGTGGTGTACTAATCTCGCCACACTCCCACTCTACCACAAGAGCGTGGGAACGTGCCAGCGTGAGGACTCTGAGCTGCCCAGTGCTGTGCCTAGAAACTGACTTACCCTGGAAACCATAATATCAGTAGTGCTTCTCATAAAATGCCTCTGTTTACACGTTTTAGGCTCTCTATGGTTTCATGGGACTATGGGATTTGTGTGAGCAATTAGCAAAACTGAAGTGAGTCAAACAGCAAAGTGTCTGGGCATCATTCTGCAGGGTGCTCTTTTCTCACCATAACCATCAGCAAGGACCCAGATGGCTGCAACAATTCCATTGTTGCCTCTACTCTGGCTGCTCTCAGGTGCCCAGGGTACTCTGTGATGTGCTACAGTTTTTCCACATTATTGTAGAAAAAAAACAAATGAGTTGGGTTTTGTTTTGCTCATGTAGAAGCCTAGGGCATTAGAGCTGCTCTAGTCTAGTGCCTCCCAATGAATTGCTTTAACTTGGTGAGGCATTTCTTTCAGAGAAAGAAATGTATTTACCTGAACCTTCATACTAACAGCTCTCTAAGCAGGGAACCCTCTGTTCTTTCCTTGTCTACTTTCTGTATGTCTCTGCTCAAATGTCATTTTCTCCAGCTACCTACTCTCCATTCCCCTCTTCTTATTAATTATTGGCATGTAATATGGTTTAATATGTCTATTCCCCTCATAACTGGAATATAACCTCCAAGAGCACTGACATTTTTTGGCTTTCTGCTCAGTATTATATTTCCAATGCCTCAGATAAAGCCTGACTTAATATGTATTTATTGAATGAATGAATGAATGAATCATTGGGTAAGTGAGTGAATGAGTGATATATATTCCCCATGAGAAGAAGTCATTCAAAGTGATATAATCAAATTTTTTTTTTTTGGTGGCACTGGGGTTTGGAATCTGGGCCTTGTGCTTGCTAGGCAGAAGTTCTACCACTAAGCCATTGCTGTTTTTAGCTGATTATTTGTGAGTTAGGTTCTTGCTTCTTTATTCTTGAGTTAGGTAGTGCATCTTAACCATTTATTTATTTATTTTTAATCCTTTTTTATTGTGAAAATACTGTACAGAGGGATTACAATTACATGGGCAAGATAATGAGTACATTTCTTATCAAGCATTGTACCATTTATTGTAGATATGTCACCTCATTCAACCCTTTAGCTTCTTTTCATTGAGATGGAGTTTCCAGGATTGTTTTGCTTGGGGCAGCCTGGAAATTCAGTTCTTTGTTTTGGGGGGGGGGGTCCAGTCACAGGGCCTGAACTCTGGGCCTGGGTGCTGTCCCTCAGCTCTTCAGCTCAAGGCTAGTGCTCTACCACTTGAGCCACAGCACCACTTCC
>NW_012267269.1:3829396-3860203 GCF_000151885.1 Dipodomys ordii
CACACACACACACACACACACACACACACACACACACACACACCAAATGCATTTTAAAATAGAATCAGGTAGGTATACATTTTCTACTTCACAAAGATCACAATTCTTAACCAGGTACCAATCATATATAAATATTGACATGAACTCTAAAGACCGTATCCTTATTAGAGCTGAAGTTAAGCTGGACTAATTTTTATAGCATCAACAATGAAAATAATGTCATGATTAAGCCACATTCTTATATTCCCGCTGTATTAACTTTGAATATCAGGTTTTTCCACCCCTATAATTTCCCAGGATTATTTTATGAAGCCTATTTCCAGTAAAGCAATTCTTAATCTTTAGAAAGGAAGAAAATATAGAACGTAACACTATGCAACATTTGTGAGACAAGAGTTTGCTGCAATAATGAAATACCATAGGATGATATGAATATTAGAAATGTATTTCTCATAGTTAAGGAGCCTGAGATGTCAACAATCAAGGTGATCAGGTGCTTAGTGTTTGCCTTCTATGCTTTCAAGATGATATTGAGCTGCTGCACCCTCTGGAGATGAGGAATACTGTCCTCACAGAAGGATCAGAGGAAAAAAATCCGTTATATGGCCACCCATACCATTGGTGTGGGTGGATTCCTCATAACTCTAATTACCTTCTTATGTGATAATAGCCATTTCTGATAGTAATTTACTAACTAAAATATATGAGCTCTTACTTCAATATAAATTTTATTTAGTTAAGTTAGAATTTGAGGGTTTGTAAAGTTCTTTAGTTGAACACTAAATCTATGTGTTTCACCATAAAAAACAACTTCTGAGAGATTAAGTACAAATGGTAAAGTAAGTATTATTTAGCTTATCAGTGTAGCTCTAAAGCCATGGAAAATTCTGGGAGGAAAAAAATCAGAAATGATAGGTAGATGGTTGTCATGCAATAGTTCTTGCAAAGGCATTGGAACATAAATCATGTGAAGGACTAGGAATGTAGGTTTAGAATAAGTATATATATATATATATATATATATATATATATATATATATATATATACATATAAGGCTGGTTTGGATGCCCAACTCTGAACGAAAGCTCAACAGTGAGGTAATATTTCAATATTGCTTTCTCTGGCAACATAATTCATTACTTCAATTAGTGGATGTTAGGATGTTGGAAACCTGGTCTTTTGGTTATAAATATTAAGGAAAACAATGAGATGCAAATTATAGGAGAATGGCAGTGTTTATGTCACAACCACATCCATTGTGTATATGTGGAATGTAAATACAGTTTAATAAAATACTAATGTGTAATTAAGCACAGAGTTGTATTTCAAGCATGTAAAATTAACTTTAGGAAGATACATTTCCCTGTTAACATCCCTAGATGTCTACTTACCTTTTCTTTACTAGTGAGATTTTTTTAAACAACATTTCCCTTTTGGTTAAATTAACAATACTTGTTTGGGAAATGTGATATAATGGAGTGATTCTCTATAGAAATAGAGAAAGGTCCCAAGTATTTAAATTGGGAGATGTGTTATCTGGGGGACAAGCTCTCCATGACAATTTTGGGTTCTCATCTATTTTGAGAATACATGGGATGAGATACTCTCTTTGTTTTTACTGGCCCTATGCCTAGTGTGTGTTTTTAGAGCAAAGGTGTTTATGCATATAGAAGTCGTCATTCTGAATACATCAAGCACATATATACTTGTATGTCAAGGAAGGTTTGAAAAATGTTTGATTTATTTTGGAATAATATACACTAGGTCAGAAAGATCTTTGTCAAGGTCAGAAATATAATTAACTTTCTTTTTTAAAAATCCCTACCACTTTCTAAATACATTTCCTCTTTCATTTTGCTGTGCTGTTGTCTTTCTCGCTTTAGCCTTCTCTCAGAGCAATAGTCTGTCAGGCTATAGAATCCCACTAGCCATAAATCCTCTTATTGGCCTGCTTGGATATCCTGCTCACTCCCTCTCCAATATTTCAGACCCTTCCTCAGCATTCTCTGGGTCAGCAGAACGTGTCTCCTGTTGGAGAAGACAAAGTGTGCTTTTCTTTGTTTTGGAGGTTAGTGGAGAATAGTCTTCCAACAATAACTCACTCTCAACCTCTTCATCATCTACTGTACATCTCCTTTCCAAAAGCAAAAGTAATTGTCCATAGCCTGGCAGGTACACGTGCATCTCACAGGTTTTATTTTTTAATTCAAGGTTGATGTGGTAAAACAATACTTTTGAATTGTTAACCAGTGAGTTTCCTCCTACTATCCTTTATGTACATGCCCCACTTTCCTTTTGCTTCTTCCATTCAACAAGCAGAGAGCCTCAGTCAAGGAATGCAATAGGACTTAAATCTTTTCTGGATCTGTCTTATGAGTTGAATCTAAGATGTTCTCCAAAGAATCATGTGGTGGGGGCTTAGGTGCCAGGCTGATGAGTTCCTGTGAAGTGCCTGATCCATGATCAATGGATTCATCCTCCTTTATGAATTCATAATAAGATGGCACTATTGGATGGTGGTGGAAAGGTGGAGGTGAGACCTCGTTGGAGAAGTAGACCACTAGTGTTGTGCCTTGGAAAGGTCCTGGTCCTTCTTTTTCTCTGTTTCCTGGTTTCCCTGAGGTTGTCTGTGCTCACCACATCCTCTTACCCTCATGACAGTCTGTCTTGGAGCCAGCCTACCATACATCTAAACCTCTGAAACTCTCAGTGAAATCTTTCCTCCTTTTATTTGCTCAGGTATTATTCACACTAAAAAAACATAAGCATACTTTGTATTGCAGAGAAATACAGAGAACATTGACAAAATTTTGCTAGGATGCCTCCAAAGAAAATTCAAAAGTGAAGGAGCCTCATTCAGGAACCTCTGTTGGCAAGTCTGAAATCTTCTTTAAGAAGGAAGGGAACGTCCTCCTTCCCAGTGTATCTAGGCTAGGTAATAAACGCACAATTTGGGATGGAGGTGGCAACAAAAGAAGGCTACTGTCAGAGATTTAGAGTTATCTGTGCTCAGGGCTGAGAGCAAGCAAGAGAAGACGCAGGCCTCCCATTATTGTTGGCCTGTGAGTAGTAATGTGTTTCCTTAGAGCATGCTGGGGATTTTCCATGGCGGATATGGCCAGGAGTAGAGTCCAAAGCAAAGTTCAAGGGAGCTATTAAGACAGCAGGAGGAATTGCTCCCTGCTGCACATAGGCAGATGATACCAGGTGAGTCTCACTGAGATCTGTGCCTCAAGTGAAGAGAGGAGGAGGAAAAGTCTCCAGACAACAGGGGCCATACTCACATGACTGAAGGCTGTTGCATTGGTCCATTTGTGCTGCCATAACCAAATCCCACAGCCTGTGTAATTTATAAAGAACAAAAATTTATTTCTTCAATCTGGAGCCTGGAAAGTCCGAGTTCAAGGGAGCTGTCAAGACAGCAGGGAGAAATTGCTCAAGATTCAGTTTCTGGGGTGAGCTCTGCGTACAAGAGCCTCCTTGTCACTTGACAGAAGGAAGAGCATAAAACAGCTAATTGCTGTTAGAAAGCCTCATGTCTAAAGCCTTCACAGGGGCTCTCATCTCATGACTTCATCATTCCCTAAAGTTAGAGCCCCGCCCCCTTTTTTCCTGACATGCTGTTTTCTTGTTGCTCAAGCTGATCTCAAACTTTTGGGCTCAAATAATATGGCCTCAGCTTCCAGAATAGTTGAAACTAAAGGCCTATCCCACTGTCCCTGGCTAGATCCTTTTTAATACTGTTATATTGGTGATTCAGTTTTAGCATGTGAGTTTTGGGGTTCATTCAGGCCATACAGCTATAGTAGGATGACCAATATAGAGATGAGTTCAAGATCAAAAGTTCCAGTTCCAGTAGAAATAACCCCCCTACAATGATAACACATGCTTCTGAGAGATTAACTTTATTAACAAAAAAAATTGAAGGTTTTTTCTTTTGGTGGTGGTACTGAGGCTTTAATTTAGGGCCTCTTGCTCTCAGTTGGCAGTTTTGCTCTAGGCTGGGGATCTACAACTTGAGATACATCTCCACTCTGGCTTTTTGATAGAAATAATGGGCCATAAAGACTTTTCTGCCCGAGCTAGCTTCTAACTCAGATCCTCAGATATCAGCTTCCTGAGTGGCTAGGATTACAGACATGTGTCATTAGAACCCAGCATTAGTTTGGTTTTGTTTTTACTTTTGAAATGTAATAAGATGGAGATACTTAGTCATATTTGACATTTTCTGCAATATTACAACAGTGATTTTTAAGTAAAAATGATCAATACTACTACTCATAGTAATAATAATAAAAGAAGCAACTAAATACCATCATATGCAAGTAACCTACAGTTTTGATTTGGAATGTCCCTCAAAGAGAAATATGACTTAGTCCTTGGTGTAATTCACTGGGAGACAGTAGAACCTTTAGAAGATGGGGCCTACTGGAAGAAATTTAGGTGATTATAGACATGTTCTTGAAGTAACTATTGAGATCATAATCCCTTCTTGTCTGGTTCTTTATTTCCAGCTACCATGAGTGAATAGGATGCCATCATTGTATTGTGTTGTCACAAGGCTTTTTCTCTATTATTAATTTGATTATGAGATATTTTTGGCACAGTGGAACAAAACTGACTAACATACCTATGTTAAAAGTTACTGCATTTAATCCTAGCTACTCAGGAGGCTGAGATCTGAAGATTGAAGTTCAAAGCCAGCCCAGGCAGGAAGCATTGTGCGACTCTTATCTCCAATTAACCACCAAAAAGTCAGAAGTAGATATGGAAAAGTGGTAGAATGTTAGCTTTGCGCAATTAAAGCTCAAGGACAGTGCCTAGGCCCTGAGTTCAAGGTCCAGGACTGGAGCTAAAAAAAGTGTTGGGCCTCATTCAAGCTACATCCCTATATGTCTTAAAGATAAGAGTGTTTGTATGTGTGGTGGGGGGTGGGGGGTGGGGGGTATGGGGGTGGGGTTATTAAATGGAATCAACAATGTATGTGAGACTTTTTTAAATAAAAAGAATTGTCCTTAATTTTATTGGAATTAATATTTAATTCAGAATAGAACAATGCTTATAAGTAAACCCCAAAGAATTGTTCTGTATCACATATTTGCTTTTTTACCACAAAAAGAAACTAGTTTATGCACATTATTTGAAGGTTAAAGAAGAAAAGTATTAAGAGGTCAAAACCATTACTTATTTCTTTTGTTTGTTTTGGTCAGTTGTGGGGCTTGAACTCTGGGCCTAGGCACTATCCCTGTGCTCTTCAGCTCACTGTAAGCATTCTACTGCTTGAGTTACAGCACCACTTCCAGTTTTCTAGTGGTGTATTGGAGATAAGAGTCTCATGGACTTTCCCATGGGCTGGCTTTGAATCATGATCTTCAGATCTCAGCCTCCTGAGTAGCTAGGATTACAGGTGTGAGCCACCCATGCCCAGCTCATTACATTTTTATAATGACATTTTATTTTTTATAATGTATACACTGATACTCAATGAAAAAGATAAGATTTTATTTTTGGACATCCTGCCACTGTGCTTTGCCATGTCTCATGTTGAGTTGATGTCTCATCTTGATGATGGTAGGCTTATCATGTTGATCATGTTACTTACTTTTGCCAGTGACTTGTGATTAGACATGGTTGCATCTTGTAAGCAAAAGGTTTTTACTATGAGTATGTGCTTTGGCCTTAGAACTACTGGTTTAACTTTCTACAATGAAAATAGCATGTTCTAAAAAGAGCTGTTCTTTTAGGTTTGAAGGAAAAGGTATATGGAGATGAACCCAACAGAGCCACAACTGATGCCAGGCACCATCTCATATGAACACGATACAAATTTTCCTTATCTTAATCAAGTAGGCTAATAATGTTATAGCATAAAAGCAGTAACATTCATACTTCAAATATTTATATTTTATCTTATCAACACAATTTCTCCAAGTATCATTTTTGTATTTAAATGGATTTCATGTTTTATATATTTTTTTTTCTTTTTCAGGTCTAGGGCTTTTAACTCAGAGCTTTGTGTTTGCCAGACAGGAACTCTCTTGCTGGAGCCACACAATTCTGGCTCCAGTGTACCTAATTTTTACTATACTTTTTCTGTTTCGGAACAATCTATTTGTATTCATCTCTGAACTAGCTAAATTTCATTATCAAGTAGTTTTTGTCAAGAAAGTTCTATGGTTAGAGGGTTTTTCAAATTTGTGAATAATTTCTTGTGGCCCATTTTAGTTTGAACTCCCACTTAGCTGGGTATAGTGTTCTTGGCTTTTAATTTTGTTACTTTAGTTTTGGCACTCTAAAGTGGTTAGGGTTAGGTGATAGCTGAATTCTTAGTAGTAGAGTGGTTGCCAAGTATACCTATGGCCTGGGTTTAATTTTCAATCACACACACACACACACACACACACACACACACACACACCCATACACACAAGGGACAGTAATTTTACTGATGGTATAGAAACCATCAGAGACCAGAATGATATATTTTTTCTTATACATATTTTCTTTTGCCTAAATATCTGAATTATTTGCTTATTTGTTTGTTTAAACTTCAATGTAGAAGCCAAAAGGTGTCCCTACATGGATCATTATGTATCTTTTTTTCAGTCTTTTCCATTTTTAATCCCTTCATTTCATGGATTCTTTTTTTGGGGGGGTGGGGGAGGGGTTGTTTATGGGGCTTGAACTCTGGTCCTTGGCACTGTCCCTGAGCTCTTCAGCTCAAGGCGAGCACTTGAGTCACAGCACCATTTCTGGTTTTCTGGTGGTTAATTGGAGATAAGAGTTTCACAGACTTTCCTTGCCCAGGCTGACTTTGAACTGCAATCCTCAGATCTCAGCCTCCTGCATAGCTACCAGTGCCCGGTTTTCATAGAATTTCATAAGTCTGGTTATCTTTTTCTGTTTCATTCATTGGTTTATCTAATTAAACCAAAGTATCCATGTTTTCTAAAAACGTTTATTTTTTAAAGTAGTGGTAAACAGCAAAATAGACAATTTTATTACTTTTGGGAGATACAGTTAGAATAAGTTAAGTATTTACCCAGTTGTGCAACTTACCATTTACAGAATTTCTTTCTTGCAAAACTAGCACTCTGTTCTTCAAATAATGCATCATCCACCCCTGTACCCACCTCTGCCAGCTATCACTGTTTTCTGTCTATGAATTTGATTTCTTTAGGGAAGACCTGTAAATAGAATTGTACAGTATTTGTCATCTTGCTCCTGGCTTATTTCATTTTGTATATTTTCACATCTCTTCTATGTTATAATGTGTGTCAGAAATTTCTTTTTAAGCTAAATAATATTCAGTTTCATTAGTATATCACATTTTGTCTGCCCTTTCCTTTGGCAAAAGGTTTCTTATATCTTTTGGTATTGGAAATAACACAGCTTGAACATGGGTAAACAAATGGAATCCCTGTTACTTCCAGGTCTTTTTGTGTATACCCATGTGTTAAATTGCTAGGTAATATGGTAAGCCTATCTTTAAGTTTTTGAGCAACATTCATGCCATTTTAAAAGGAGTTGTTCCACTTTATATTCCTTTATATTCTTTAACAGCAATATACAGGGATTCTAATTTTTTTCATGTCCTCACTAATCCCGGTTTTCTGGGTTTGTTTCTAAAAAACTGCTATCCTAATGTTCCTAGAGAATTATTGATCTGATCTATGAACACATCATCTCTTATTTGTTATAATTACTTTATAATCCTCATCTTCATCCATTCTAATACATACACATCTTTCAGGGATGATGGCCTTTGGGGTTTGCTGGGCCACTATTGAGAGACTTCCTACCTGAGAGCTGGCTTTCTATTAAGAGAGTAAATTGAAAAGTAATAGGGTCAGGAGAAAATTTGCCCTGAGAAGATAGAGCAGTTGGGGTAATCATTTACCTGGTTAAAGAATAATAGTCAACAACTCAAGATGCTGTATAAGGGGAGAAGATGGTGAGAGAGAAGGTGGTGGGCTCTGGCTCAAGATGAGGTAGTAAGTATTAAGCTAGATTCTGTGCTTCTTTATCTTCTGTTTTATTATACACCTACCTTGTCAACCTCTCATACCTGCACTGCTGTTTTTAACCCGCTTCCTCTTCACTATTGCAGTTCTACCTCATTGACATCCAGCCATACCAGAAATTTTAACACCAAAATAGGTAATGTGGAAGTAGATATTTCTCCATCTCTCTCTCTCTGTATCCCTTTCCCCATTTCTGTCTCTCTCTGTCTCTTTGTCTCCTGTTTCTGCCTTTCTGTCTCTGTCTCTCTCTATACTGTGGATTGATCCTCCAGTTCTACACTCTTGCTAGGCAAGTGTTCTACCTTGTATCATGCTCTCAGCCCTAGCTCAGCCCAGCCCAGTTCAGAAATAATCTACTTGAAGATCATTGCATATTTTTCATTTGCATATCACTAGATGTTTACTTTTGTCCATTATTATAGCCACTTAATAAGCTTTATCTTATGTAATGATTGGATATGGGTGGCTTGTAAATGTGAATACAAATGCCTATTTTGGATTCAGATTCTGTTTAGTAAAGCTCATACATATTTATACTATTTAGTGCAAATGCCAATAATCACCCAAGTTTTTATATTGATCCAAGAGGGAAATTTCTGATAAGTGAAAAATATCTGTACTATACCTAGGTGGTTGATTCAAGAATCGTGTTTTGTTATACCTATTTTAGCTGAATTATTAATACCCACTGATATAATAAAGAACTAACTTTTAGACATACTGGAAAAGGTCTTGTCTTTAGAACTGTGATAACTATGCAAAGTGAGCAACCCCAGGCCTCTCTGCTTGGCATTGCTGGCCCAATGGCCCTGGCTGTGGTTATCTAGATTGCTGCCCATTACACCTGGCCTTTCTGAGTGGCCTTCCAGTGTTCCTCTTCATCATTTCTACACTTGGAAGAAGCATGAGAATCCCCCCTGGATAACCTGCTGATTGCATGGGAAACACTGACTTTGTTTTCCCTCTTGAAAAATGATTCTCCCAAGAACTCACATTTCAGTCCCTTTTTTACCTCTATGCAATGGAGTTGGGGGAAATCTGACGGGGGGGGGGGGTCAGAATCAGGAAGAAGTGCCTTGAAGCATGCAACCATTCATCTGTCCTGTGAGCTAGCTGAGATTTCTCAGGAAGACCTGAAGGCCAGGTAAGGTTTTCCATGATTATCTGGACACACAAATCCTTTCATTTGAGATTTTTTTTCCTCTTACAATATAATTTTTTGTCCTACAGGTACCAGTAACATAATCATGTCTCTGAATTTATGGTTTCAGAAAATGCCTAAACTTAAGGCTGTCGTTAGGTAAATATCTCACCCTATCATTGGAAATATGTCCAAGAAAATGTATGTCACTTGAGGATTTTAGGTGAGATAAGGCCAAGGCCAGAAGTCTGAAGCTAGTCTATGATTCTAATCATAAAAATAATTATTTTAATAATGTTTATTATGCTGGGCACCGGTGGCTCATGCCTGTAATTCTAGCTACTCAAGAGGCTGAGATCTGAGGATCATGGTTCAAATCCAGCCCAGACATGAAAATCTGTAAGGCTCTTATCTACAGTAAACCACTCAAAAACCAGAAGTGGCGCTGTGGCTCAAGTGGTAGAGCACTAGCCTTGAGCTGAAGAGCTGAGGGACAGTGCCCAGGCCCAGAGTTCAAGCACCACAGCCAACAAAAAAAGAAAAGTTTTCTTCTTCTTATTATTATTATTAAATACATAAAGCAGGGTTATATGAGGATTAAATTAAGATTTATGCAGGAGCACATAGCATAGACCCTAGCTTAGAATGTGTTCAATAATAAATACGAACAAGGATTCTTGAACATCTTTGTACTAAGAACATGTGTCTGTAATATAGTCATTGGTTATTTTAAACAGCTAACAAGTTAACCAACCACAAACATGTGGGAGAGATTTCCTAAACATACTCTGTAGGCTTACATCTTTCAATAATTCATAGCAAAGAAATACAGTATGGGGTAAATTTATTACATTATATGCTATAATATGTAATTATTTACTCATTTTGAATATACAAAGTGCATTATATATACATAAATGAGACAAGCTATGCTTACTAATTATTTAAAATTCTGCAGCTGATTCATGGAGCTCTGTGTATATGCTAGGCTTTACAGAAATCATTTCAACAATTGATCTCATTTACTTCTACATCAGCTCTTCCAGGCAGGTACTACTGGTATTTTTTGCTGTGTTGATAGGATGTGTTTGGGGATGGGGTGGTGGGTAATGCATGCTCTAAGAAGAAAAACGTGGATTGGAACTCAAGCATGTTAGATTCTAATACCAGGGTCATTATTTCCTAAGCACCATGGGTTTTTTTGCTAGATATTTATTTGTTGGGCTAATCTCCAGGCCACCATTCACAACTCTCCACTTGTCTAAGCACTTTTGATGTTGACTATAACCCTAAGTGCTTGTTTTCTTTCTCTTATTTACTCTGAGCGTCATGGTCAGGTCACTACTAACATTCTCATCTCAGAGTTGAAGACACAGAGGCTTTTGGAGATTTAGTCACATACACACAGCGTAAAGTGGCCAGAGCAGAGCTGACCATGAATCCAGTTCCGAAATCCTTCATGTTCTTCACACTTCACCACACCCACCAAATTGGGAACCTCTCCTCTAGGTAAGAAAGCCAAGAAGAGGGAGGCCACCTTACCAGTTCCAGTCTCCTGGTCACATATGTTCTGGAGTTTAATTGAAGAGGAAGAGGACCAACCAGTGAGTCAGAGGTGTGGGTCTTCAGAGATGTTTGCTTTTGACCTTCCACTCCAGCCCAGACCTCCTAAGCCCATTAGACCTGACAGCTTCACAGCTGGAGATGTGGCTAGTCTGCCAGTAGCCTGATTGATGATCGTTGTTAAAGTCCTAACACTGTTATTGTTTTAGCACTTCATCTATTTTCCCTTTTGATACTGGTGGTAGAGATTTTCTTCTTTGTCTTTTGATTAGCCTCAAGTACAAAGGAAGTTAGAAGCACCAAGCATGTTTGGAAGGATATGCAATAAGAAATACAGAATAAATCATACCTAACATAAAGCCAAGGACTAAATTTAGGATGGGATGTATAGCTTCCCAGCCTGCAAACACAGGCTGCTTATGTTGGCTAACTGTCCAGATGTTCATCGATATCCAGAAAGTTTTTTTCCCAGTTGTACAATAAAGTGGGAATCACATTTGGGCTCAACCCCTTATACTAAAAGAGTTGTAAAGAGGTTATTTGTCCATTACTTGATAAAATTATATACCGGTTCGGGCAGAAATCTCCTCAAGGCTCTGTGTCCAGTTAGCCAGTATAAATGCCAAACTGGAGACTTACTCAAGTTGTAGATGCCAGCCATGAGCAAAAAAGCTATGCTAGAGCAGGAGGGCCTGAGTTCAAGCAGCACACACAAGTGTGCTGCTTCCTTGCAAAATAAAACCCCTATTGCAGCCTACCTTCTTCCTATCTGAGCACAGGGTGACTTAAGACCACCAGGTAGAAAAATATGTGTCAATTCTAAGCATCTTATTAATAGGCCAAGGTGTTTGTTTAACTTATTTTTCCCTTTCTCCTTAGCTATTGATATAAAAGCTACTAGCCTGAAATAGCAAACTCAGCAGTTTCTGAAGGGCATTATTTTTCCTTCACAAGGTTCCAATGAACCAAATGGCAGTTTCAGAGAGCAGCTATTATCACCAGAGTCTACTGGGCACCTAGTAGTTGATATTGTCTTGAGCCAATTTAATTTTTGGTCAGTATCAATTTTTATTTATATAATATCTACACTGACAATCTATTGAATTGATTCTTGTCAATCTCTGTGTGCATAAATCACTTGTTCATTTTCATTATTATTAATAATAATCATTAATAATGATTATTATTTTCATTCATGGATAGTACCTAGGCACTATCTCTAAGCTCTTTTTGCTCATGGCCAGTACCACTTTGAGACACAGAACCACTTCTCATTTTCTGGAAGTTAATTGGAGATAAAAGTCTCAAGGACTTTCTGCCCAGGCTGGTTTCAAATTGTAATCCTCAGATCTCAGCCTCCTGAGTAGCTAGGATTACAAGTGTGGGCCACCAGCACTCAGCTACGCTTCATTATTTTATTACCTTATCCTCTTCAATAAGATTTTTGCTACTTTATGCCATCTCCTTCTCCTCCTCATCCATCTTCTTTTCATCTTCCTCCTCCTCTCCTACTAAGGTTTGAAGTCAGGGCCTTAAACCATACCCCAGCCCTTTTACCTTTAGTTACTTTTTAGATAGTGTCTTGAGATTTTTGCCTAGGATGGCCTCAAACCAAGAACATCCCAAGAGTAGTTGGTGTGCTCCAAGTGTCTTCCAAGTCTTTTTACAGAGGTTGAGACAAGTTTTTCTATAAATTCCTTCTGGTTACTATTATGAACCATTGTCAGTGTAAGTCTTTGGTGTTGGGATTCTCTGCTTTACATTGTTTTGTTTATTGGTCTGATGATATCCACCTCTACCCTGGCCAATTTCTTATTTTCAAAGAAGGAGAGAACCAATGTTTTCCAAAGACAAAGTTTTACTGTTTCTTTTTTATTGCATTCTTCAAATGAGCAGCTGGATAGTGTACTATCATGTGAAGTATATATACCCATTCTAAACTCTAAACCGTAAATGGAGCAATCTCAAATGCACCTGTTAGATTCATGAATGTCATCCTGTCCCTTTAATACTTTCACCTTGATGAAAATCCTACAAGCTCATAACCCCTCGTATGTGCAGCTCCCTGAGAAGGAGCCTGCCTATTGTGATTTCCTGCATCTTCCAACTATTTTCTGGGAATTTCCATCTCGGACTGTTAATAGGAAAGAAATGTGAGCAGGAAGGAAGGAAAAGAAAACAAAGATGATGCCAAGCCTCAAAATGTATCATCTACAGGGAAGCAGGAATAGACCGCTGCCCATTTCAGAGTTGTGGGCAGCTGCTATCTCTACTTGTGATGGATATAGCAAAGAGGATCATGGTTATGTTTTTAATTCCATTTTCCCAATCTTGTTGTGAACAAAAATTAATGCTCTATTTGGACCTAAGTTCTTTCATTCCACTTTTGGTTCTGGTATAAGTTTTCATTGATTTGTTTCTTTATGGTCATTTTATTAGATTGTTGGGAGAGATGGAATAACAGACTCTTAAGTCAGATGCCAATTTCATCCTAGTCATCATTTCTGAAAAGCAGAGAGCTCTTTATTTCAAGCTATAGTTCTGTTGATATCCTTGTAGATAACGCATCATGTACATGACAAGAAAGAAAGGCCTATTCAGCTAGGACTAGCTCTCTAAGGCAGAGAGATGTCTAATGAGGAATAGGTTTCATGTAACAAAGTTCCTCGTTGTCTAGAGAGCCTGCCTTGACCGAAAGAAAGCCTGCATTGATGAAGCCATCTGACCTTTTAACAGATCCACCTTATTTGGAGAGATTGTGTACGTTATAATTACCTAATAGAAGAGCCTGGAAACACCTGAATGAAAAGCTTGCAGCTCTAAGAGCAGATCGTACTCTCCCTGATCAGGGGTCAGTTACGGTGGATGCCGACCAATTCTCCCCCGCCCCCACCCTGTCTCTCTTGAGGAGCAGACGCAGCTCATTTCAAGCCTGTACACTCAGCCCACTATGACTTCATTACCAGGGGACAAGCCCCACATGCGGGATGGGAGGAGGAGTGCCTTCCTCTAGTCACAGGGATATTGACAGAGCTGAGTCTTTGCTGCAAGGGAACAGTGTGTGGACAAATGTTTGGCACTGCATCAGGGCTTGGTCTCCAACATTTGAGCTGCTGAAGCCCAGCAACGTCCTTCAGCCAAAACCGCAGAGTACTAGCAGCTTGCTTTACAAAAGCTGAAGTGAACCAAGTGACAGTCTAGGCCGATTTGATGGACTGCCCTACAGTCCCTGGCAATTTCAAGGCAAGGCCTCGGGTTGGGTGGAATAAAAGAGGGCTGTGCCTTTGCTTCCATCGCCTGCTTCTCTCTAACCTAATCAAAACTTGAGGATTCTGAGCCTGTTTTTCCATTGTTCTCATGAATAATATGGCAGGGTCAAATAAAAAATTTGGAATATGTTTTAAAATCCCTTTTTTAAAAAGCTGGAGTCCACAAACTGATTGACTGTGTTGTGAGTGGTTTTGTTTTCTGGCACTAAGCATATAACATACTGATTTTGAAATGTCTTCAAATAGTTAGCTGTAGCTCTGGTATTAGTGAGAAGCTGGTGGTGGTCTACCTCTTCATTAATATTTCATCATCATCGGCACAGCTCTCAGTAGAGAATCACAAATGTGAGAATGCTAGTTAGACTTGTCTGGGTTGGCATTTATTGTATAGCCAATAACTGAAACAAGGCTCTCACAGAAATCATTCTTAGAAGCATGAAAATGGAATTGCTTGCTTCTGTATATGAATAGATTCTAACAGTACCACATGCTTTTTTAAATTGTTAACTTTGTGAGTAATAAAACTGCCTTTCCTTTTCCTGTATTTTTCTAATTTATATTCACATTATATCCTCATTAAGGATTGGGGAATAGGAGGAAAAACCTACAATCAAATCAAATGCTTAAGCTTACTTCTGGGGATTACCATCTGATCAAGAACAACACCTTCCAATGGCATTTAGCATTCTCACCATCTCCCAAGAGGCTGAGCCCTGGGCTGACAGGATGGAAAAAAAAAATCAGGCCAAAAATTTCTGTCCCTGATTTGAAGTAACCAGTTTACTTCATGTTGGTTCTGGAACTTTCCCTGATATCATTTGAGTTACTCTGGTAAGACTTAGACTTTTGGTTCATATCAAATCTTGAAGGCATGCTTGACATACTACAAGAAGTTAGGGTTTTCTGTGTAACAACTAGCCTCAAGCTGTCCACTACTTTCACAATAATTAGTTACTTTTTACTCTTGGTTTGGTAAACCAGATGCAGTTCTCTAACTCACCTGGGTTCAGCTGGAATGGCCTCTGGGCTTCATCTGAGTTCCATGTATCTTCTCATCACTAAAAAATCAATCATAGACTACAGTGCATTGCAATTGTAGACTACAGTTACAGGAGGAGTAAGAGAGAACTTCTGGATATCACTGTTCAAAATGCATTACTGATACCTCTATAGCCTGTTGATCTAAGTAGTTAAATCACAGTGCCAAGTTCAAGATCTAAGGACATGGAGAAATAAATATACTATACCTCCTAGGAGGTATGGGGAAATCACATAGAAGTGGACAGAGATGTATTTTTCTTTTATAGTAACAGATCAAAAGTTGAGAATACTTTACCATATAATGAGCTATAAAATTAGATTTACCATATTTTTCACCTATTTTAGTTAGATGCTCATATTTCTCAGGTAATATAATGGTAATATAAAAGCAGAAGTGTGCCTCTCTCAGTCATGGATTTACTTAATTTATTTTTCATAGATTACTAGAACAGAATTCTTATACTAGCCCAAATACCCAATTTTTCCATCTGAGGAGTCACTTATGTTGCTCTTTTTTTTCCAGTCCTGGGGCTTGAACTCAGTGTCTGAGCCACTTTGTGCTCAAAGCTAGCACCCTATCACTTGAGCTACAGCACAATTTCTGGCTTTTTTGCATAGTTTATTGGAGATAAGAGTCTCATGGACTTTCCTGCCTGGACTGGTTTCAAACTGTGATCCTCAGATCTCAGCCTCCTGAGTAGTTAAGATTACAAGCATGAGCCACCAGCTCCTGGTATGTGTTGTACTTTTATAATGCAGACATGGATTTCAATCCAAGGAATTAAATAGTTAAGGAATTAATCCTTAATAGGAACTCAAGAGTTAAAAGTAATCTCTTGGCATTTGTTGATCTTCCCATTTTTCAGGACCTCTTTTACTGAATTGATTTGCAGGTTATCAGCTACAACTCTTATAGAAATCAATTTCATTTCCCTTTTCCAGAATACCCTCTATCATCCAAGGTGAACTGTATATTCCAATGACTGTCCTAAGACTCCCTTGGGGTCTTCCTGAATTCATCAAACTCCTCTTTGGATCTTCTAGGGAAAGGATCCTTTAATGAACTGTTTCTATGTTTATGTATGAACTTCAGGAAGTTTATGAATTACCCTTCACCTCTTGGAGTGAATGTTAAATACTATAGTACACACACACACACACACACACACACACACACACACACACACACACACACACTATCTGAGGAGAGATTCCATAACTATTTTTGAACTCTAAAGTGCCACCAAATAGTTTGGATTCTAAACTATTGGTAATGCATCAACTGGATAGCTTAACTTATATCCACACCTTGGGTGTGGGTATTGCTTCCTGTTATTAGCCCTCTTTTCTTTTTCTGTCTTCTTCTTGGATTGAACCCAGGGTATTACACCAATTAGGCAAGTTTTTACCACTGAGCTACATCCTAGCCCTCTTTCCCTTTAATTATGACTTTCTTGAGGGAAACATATTTATCTCATTGCTTGTGTATCATTTGTAGTTTGTATTCCAGGCTGGTGGGAATTTAAAAAATGTTCAAGAATTACTCAATAAGACTTTAAAATATACCACCATCACATCCAAGAAGGGTAAGTCCAAACAACCAACCAATTAACAAAAAATGTTTGAAATACATGGAGAAAGTAGCAATTAAAAACAAAAACAGCAAAGCTGGTATAAGCAGAGTTAGCCTCCCCCAGATTGGTGCAGAATACATCTTTGGATACATTGTGGTCCTGTATGAATGATGCTAACTGTCCTTCATACCCCGTCCCAAGGTATGCTGTGATTGAAACCTGTGTCTTTACTATTTGAATGCCACATGTTAACTTCATTTCCTAAAAGAAATATGGAGTATTTTAGTGTTTATGAATAGGACTGCAGATTGGAGCTGAGACCAGGAAGCTATTGGAGAAGGAACATTTTAAGTATGTTAGATTATATCACAGACCTATTAGAAAACTATTGACTATTTCAATTAAAGGAATCTCTTCTTATCTATAGATTGATATTTGGGCCCAAACATAATAGGAAAATAATAAAGATAAATGAGCTTATTGGTGCTTTTTTCTTCTTTCTCTGGGAAATGAAAAATATAAGGCTGACATCATAAACCACAATCATACACTCCACCTAAAATATCTTTTAGAAAATGAATTTTAAAACACATAAAATACTTTATGTTATTGGAGGCACTGGGTGGGTTTTGGGGAGAAAGAATGGGGAGCTGAAAGCACATCATCAAAAGTGACAGAGCCCTTGTTGGTCCTGTGGTTCTTTCTTATTGGTTATGACATTCTGGGTTCAAGTCTATTGCCTAAGATTTCAAAATGGTTTTAGAAAACACCCTCATCAAATGTGGTGTGGCCAAAGGAGTCATGACATATTCTCCACATAAAAATTCACAAACTTTCCTATTTACCAGTCAATTCTCTAATGCTTTTGGAGGGCCAGATTCCATGTGCCTAGCAGTGATTCTATTTTGTGTGTGTGTGTGTGTGTGTGTATTTTTTATTCTTCTTCTCAACTTCCTTGTGAGGCTTTAGGGAATTAGCAGGACTTACCACCAATTGGATCACAGAGCTTTTTGGCATGGAATGAGGATTTCTATCACCAGGTATGTAAAATCTTGCCCAGTGTAGTCAGAAGTTAAAATCAAGCCATCATAAACCTGAAGGACTTATGACCCTGAAAGTCCCAAGGGAGTTTCCTGGACCAGACCTCAATGGAACTTTGCCCAAAACCCCAAATGGGAAATATATATGAACTGATTCCATGCAGTTTGATGGCTGAGGCAGCAGCAGAGTACTTTTATAGACTGATACAGTGATAGATTAGCACACATTTAATCCAAGGCTGGGGATTTAGAGTCTCATTCTTCCTGGGGGCCTTCTCCCCTCTTTGTTAATCACCCAAAGTGCTGGGTTTACTGGTAATGGGCATTTTCCATTGTGACACAATTGTTCTATATTTAAGCCAATTAGAAAGCCATTCCATAAAGAAAGGAAATACCGTTAAGATACTAGTATGATTGGACTTTGCTATAGGATTTTTAATGTTGGAGAAA
Source organism: Dipodomys ordii (assembly GCF_000151885.1). NCBI lineage: Eukaryota > Metazoa > Chordata > Mammalia > Rodentia > Heteromyidae > Dipodomys > Dipodomys ordii. The sequence goes on from NW_012267269.1 coordinate 3,847,500, forward strand.
TAAAAGGAGATTATGGGTAGTTCAATAGTTGTTTAGTGACAAAAAAGTTATTGTATTTTTCAAGTGTATTTTCAAGATATCATTGACTTTAGGAAAGTTTGCTCACATACAAGCATATAGAACAAATGAATTAAGGGCTTACATATAGTATCATTTTTTTTTGCTGGTAGGGGATAGATAAGTTTTCTACATATATTTACTGTATATTAATTAGATCTGCCAACATCCAACCATTGGGTCTTCAGGAAGCAATATTTTGTGAGAAGCAAGCTACTCTGAAAAGTTATTAAAACAAACAATGGCATTAAAAAGACATTAAGTTATAAGTACCAATATCTTGGGCACAGTTTATTAGGGAAGTTAAGAAGCATAGAAAAGTGGGAGAAATTGAGCTATGTGGCTGAGTCTGTCAATCTGCTATCTGGTGTGTATAAGTAATGAAATATTTTGATCTTGGAAATGTCACAAACCTGAATAAAAAATCTAAGTCACCAAAGCTATATAGTTTAGATCCCTATTAGATTCTGTATCATATTCTATAGTCTATAAAAATATAAGCAAATAGTAACAAAAAGACTAAATTACATATCCCCAAAGGAATATCAGAAACCTCTTGAGAGAAAGTATTTGTCCCTAACAATAGGAAGGTCTTTGTCATTGATATCTCTAAGACACCCAACAAACCCTTACCTTGACTTCCAGATACTTCAAAGGTGCCAAACAAGTAAATATCAGTGTAACCAAAGACTTCTACCTCCTATTCCTATATGAATGGAAAATGTGAGCAAATACATATGTATATATTCATAAATACAGAAATAAAATACATAAATGAATATTAAAATTATATATATAATTTTATATATTTATATATACAGAGTAGTTGTGCCAGGAGAAATAGAAGCAATGAACTTTTCACCCCAAGGAGATGAGGACTTGCCCAGGTATCTGTCTAGTAGAAGAAGGTTGTCTGTTTCAAAGCCTTCAATCTACCTGACTTTTTTTCTTCTAAGAGTTTTCCTCTATCTTGGATAAATGCTCTGGGGTCATTAAGAGGAATGGAAAAACCCTAGGATGGGAGCAGTGCTGTCCTTACAGGTATAATGCATGGTCAGGTGCTAGGTTTAGAAGGCAGACTCATATTGCAGTTCCTAGATGGGTCCAAGAGCTCTATTTTTCAATTAATTTTCTTTTAAAGATTAAGATATGATTGGTGTGAACTCTGAAATACACAGTGGAACATGTAGTCTTCTAACCATATCTAAAGGTGGCAGTGATCGTGGTGAACCAAAGTGTGTTTGTCTGTTAGGACTCTGATTCTTAATTCTTGGAATGAATTCGTGGGGCACCACATCTCTTTCTCCTGTTCCTTTTGAGCATAATCTTATCCCATTAAAGGGATAATAATTTCTTATTTTGTGTGTTTGTGTGTGTGTGTGTGTAAGCACAAGTACTAGAGCTTGAACTGGGGATTTTAGTTTATTTGCTCAAAGCTGATGCTCTCCCAATTGAACCAAAGCTCCAGTTCTGGCTTTTTGCTGGTTAATTGGAGATAGGCATATATTATGAACTTTCCTGCCCAGGCTGACTTTGAACTGTGATCCTTAGTTCCCAGTCTCCTGAGTAGTTAGGATTGCAAGTGTGAGCCACTGTCACCTGGCTCCTAATATCTTCTTATTCAAAGCATATTGACTGTGTAGGGAGGCCCCACTATGGATTGGAAATCAGTATTGCACAATAGAAAAAACTGAAAGTGGAAAGTCCAGGAATTTTTGTTTCCTTCTGTTCCTATCTCCGGCTCCTTCATTTTTCTGCCTCTTCTCTCCAGTTTACTTACCTTTCACGTCTCAATTTCTCATTTATTTTCTATAGGGATCAGTTTAGCAAATTTTATGCTTTGCTTCAAATCCATCTTCAGTTGGAATTACAGCTCAGTGGTGAACACTTGCCTGGCATTCATGAAATCCTGGGTTGGATTCCTAGCACCATACACCCCAAACCAAAACATTGTAGTTGTCTTCCAGTACATTCCCAGACAAATATTTTAAGCCTAAACAAAGATGATTCTTTTCTCAAAGGAATTCTAGTAAGCAAGAATTAAGTACTACACTGAATGGATTCTCATTTCCAGCTTTGGTACACACCAATTATTGGATTTGCACAATACTTTTTGGACACCTCTGTAAGCCAAAATCCTGGGGCCCTTGAAACCCATGTTTACTCTCTCTGTGGATGTATAAAAGCAGAGGTCCATTTTCACAGTCATGTCAGCTCAGCAAAGTGGAATTATGGGTGGCAGGATTTCTCATCTGCTAGTTCGATCTCTTTTTGACAAGAGTAGGGAGAAGTGGGTAGAATACATCAACTATTCTCTTCAAGTTCTTTTCTCAAATATCCTTGTGGCTCTAAGAGGCCCATACTCCCTGAAGCCTCAGCCTTGGCAGTTTTGAAGATGGGAACCAAATATAGAACTGAGATATGTTGCTTTGTCATCTGAATTAGGAACAAACAGCAGTCCGCAGTACAAAGGCCCTTCTTAAACTGGGATGATAGCTCAGTGATCAGCACTTGTCCAGCATTCAGGAGCCCTCATACCTTTATTAGAGTAGTACTTTAGTTCATCTCAAATACTTCTATTTGCATAAAGGGTAGATTTTAATAACTCATTGTAGACCCATTCATTCCTAGATCCTTCTTGACTAAGAGTTTAAACCTCATAGTCAAGCATGTGATTTTTTCATGCTACATGTTCTATTGACAACTTTCCCCCCACCCCCTTGTTTTAAAGTAAACCAGTTTGCCCATGTTGAAATTCTACTGTGGTTAACTTCTTCAAAATGCTTATGGACTAAGTTAACATTAGGCTATAAGGGTAAGTGCTCTAATTTAGAAACAAGTTTCCTTTGTTCCTTGCTTATTGTCCCTTGCTTGGCCTTGGAGATTTTCATGTTGCAGTATCATCTCCAATACAGTAACTCCTCAAGAATGATGCATTCCCTAAGTCCTTGGATATTTTTTGGGGGGGTCCCATCGTGGGGCCTGAACTCTGGGCCTGAGTGCTGTCCCTCAGCCCTTCAGCTCAAAGCTAGTGCTGTACCACTTGAGCCACAGCGCCACTTCCAGCTTTTTTCTTTTTGCTTATGTGGTGCTGAGGAATCGAACCCAGGGCCTCAGGCATGCAAGGCAAGCTCTCTACCACTGAGCCACCTTTCCAGCCCAAGTCCTTGGATATTTATCATCTTCTTGGTACTTTAACTTTTTAATTTCATTTCTAGTGGCATCATAACAATTTAAAATAGGCCTTTCAAACACTAATGATGGCAGTTTTGGTGACTGGCAGAGTTCACAGTACTTTGCTTTGGGCTGTCCTTTAGTTTATTACCTTGAAACTAGATATTTGTAAGGAGATGATGTCTGCGTACCTTCTTGCTACTAAGACCTGTTTAATGTCTTTCTATAGAGAAGCTATTATTGGCTGAGTAGAGCCTAGATCATTGTGCAGTGTTGGCCTCTGATTCACAACTAGCTTTCTAAATTGAAGCTCCATTCCTAGGTTAACTCATGAATCCTATGCTTCAATGTAGCTAGTTTCTTTCCAAAGGATCTCCTTCTCAGGTGCTGGCAATAATTATTCTGCCTTTCTTTGTTTAAATGTCTTCTTTTTGTGATTCATTGGCAGTTGGAGCAGGTAGAGTAGTCATTCTTAGTATTTCTGTGGATGTTTCCTTTTCCTCTCTTCCAGGAAGCCTAGCTGCCTCAAGGTATAGAACACTCCTGGTGGTCAATTGTTTATCTTGGAGCTCCCAAGAAAGATTTCCAGTTTAAACACAATCTCTGTTTAGTGTCAGGAGTTACTATCAGGGCCTCAAATGTTTTCCTCCACTTTTTTCTAGATCCCTGGTATTCCATATCTGTGTGTCCCATAGGAGTCACAGAAATAGTGAGAATAGAAGAACTAGATGTAGCCCCAGATCAAATCTTGGCTTCAGATGTTTGATAACTCATGGACCCCAAAAGAGCTCTTTTCCACTAATTTTATAGAATTCTGCTCTATAACTTAACCCAAGAGATGCCAAGTCTTTACAATAAATGGTTACCCTGGAAACTCAGGAAAAGCCAGGATAAACCTAGAGAATGAAATCATTGTTTAGAATGTCCCTGGCCTGTTCTTTCTATTTTCCAGTGAATGCTTTTTGGACATGCTCTCTGTTAGGCTGAGGAGGAGGCCTGAACTGTCCATTATATGGACAGAGAGGAAGTTGAAATGTTTCATGGGGTACCCAGTTTATCAGCCAATGATTCCTGCTTTGAACTTCATTTAAATGCCTCACTCCACTTTCACATCATACCAGGTAAAATGCAGTCTATCTCTCCTGTGTACTCTCAGCCTTATTCCTATTAATATTCTGTTTTCTTTTCTTGGAATGGTAAACCTTCTTGAGACCCATTTTGCTTAAGGAATTATTACATAATATCATCCTCATATAAAAACAAAGAAATTTCAAGAAGACAGGTGTTTACTGGCATGATCATTGTTAGTATTTTTTGAAATAGTTTTCCATCCTTTTATGTTTAACCTGCTTCCTTTGCATCAAGATTTATCATTTGCCAGTCTGTGTGTGTGGAGTTCAGGGGGGAGAGGGAGGGTTCCGAGTGAGTCTCTCCTTGACCTCTTGGCTTCTGCCTCTGGTCCTTGCCTCCGCCTCCTGAGGGTGGTGATGGTGTGGGGCATATGCACACATGTGCTTCTCCTCCATAGGCACCAGAGCAAAGGGGAAGAAGGGGGGATGGCCCTGGGGGAAAAATAGATTTATCTCCTTGTGAACAACATATAGTTTTGCTTACAATCATGAAAATCTCTGCCTTACTACAGCTTACATCAGTCACAATTAAAATGATTGTTCATCTGACTAAATTTAAATCATCCACCTTGCTATTGTTTTTTTATTTATTGAATCTTCCTTTTTTTCTTAATTTTTCCTCATTTTCTTTTCATTAGGATTAAGAGAATGTTCATGATTTCATTTTACAGTCACTGTGGTCTTAAAAGTTTATTAAGCAGACTTTGTTGATTTAGTTTTAGTATTTTCTCTAGGTTTACAAATTTCTTTCAGTTTCCACTTCCTATTAACTTTTATTTTACTATTTTTATGAGGCTACACACAGCAAGGATGTTTATGATAAATTCATGGATGCATATAGTATGCTTTGAACAAGTTACTCCTCTACTATACTCCTCTATCTTCCCTTCTTCACTCCCTTTTCCCAGGTAGTGTAGGTGGGTTTCATTATGCTGCCTACACACACACACACACATATATGTGTATATATATATATATATATATGTATACACACATATATATACACATATATGCTACTTTCATGTTTATATATGTATATATGTAACACACTTCAATTCTCCTCCCTCCTCTCCATATCCTCTCTTCCCCTTCGATAATACCCTCTCAAATAGCATCCCCTTTCCACTCATGTCCCATTTTATTATTTTTATCATCATTTTATGTCTAGATTCCTCTTTATGTTTTAAATCAGACTTTACAGCTACAATTAGGCTCAGGTCTCAGAGTTTCTAGGGGCATGCAGCTTTACTAATATTTATGACCTCCAGAGTAGAAAGTATGTTGATCTGTGATGCTCTGAGCTACTAATTTTGTAAAGTCTTTGTTACAGCAGCAGTAGAGAACTAATGCAGTTTTGGAGATGATAAAGTCCTGTCTTCAAAGACTTCTATTAATACTTAACTATTCCTGGGGACCTATGCTAACCAAACTTAATTCAACATTATTATGTTACATTAATATTTCCCAATTGTTAAATATTCCTGTTCAGCATCATGACTTTAATGTGTGTGTGTGTGTGTGTGTGTGTGTGTGTGTGTGTGTGTGTGTGTGTATCCTCCTATAATTTTTGGGTTTAGAAAAAGGTGTATCACCATGTTACTACCAGTTTTAGATTGAAATACTAATTGTTTTCTATTGAAGTGTTTCTTGAGAGATGCTCATATTCATCACAGTTATTTTTCCACCAATACTTCTAAATTATAATCCATCAGTGATACATGTCAGGATTTTGCAATACTTCAGTTATACTCTGCCCAGCATTTAGTTCTATTTTCATGTCACTTTATGTTGGGTACTGCAGCTTGCTCTTATGAGTCCATGTTAACCAGCATAACCTTAAACCAGTATAGCAACAATGATCGAAGATGCCAGGTGCTTAACTTGTTGCTGGCATATAATGCTGCTGGGTATCAGTGTGTAGTCACCCCTCACGTGAGGTTGGAAATACATGTAACTTGGCAGTGGAGCACAATGCATCCTGTCACACAGGCAGCTCCCTCAGTCACTGTATGCTAATAATTTTCTTAAACAAAAAAAATGATGAAAAAAGTTGATTTTTATATCAGCAGTCAAACTCCTGGAATTTGGTGTTGATTTAGGTAAACTTGCCAAATTTATGCATATCCTAAATAAAACAATACACTAGAGACGGTGGAAGACACAGCCTGATCAAAAGATGTGAATCCTTTCCAAATTTTCTGCAGTTGGAGGAATAAGTTGGAACAGCGGATGGAGGCTGCAGATTGCAGCTTCAGCAATTACACAGCTGATCAGACCAGGACTAAGTGAATTTGGCATGGTTTTGATGACAGTGGTTTTCTAATCCTTCCCTTTTCCCCTCAATGCATGGTAAAGACATTCTTGGACAATCTCTGACATATACTACATTATTTGGAGGGCTGGGGGTGCCAATCCTGGGGCTTGAACCCAGGGCCTGGGTACTGTCCGTTAGCTTTTCTGCTCAAGGCTGACAATCTACTGCTTGAGCTACAGCTCTGATTAAAGTTTATTTTTTACTTTTTGTTAACTGGAAATAAGAATCTCAAGAACTTTCCTGCCTGGACTGACTTCAGATCTCAACTAAAATTATAGGGAAGAGTCCTTTGTACCTCGCAACACACACAGCTTATTCCCCATTCCTAAAGTGCTCTATAGCAACCACAGTAAAGAGGACATATCATGTCTCTATTCTGTCTCTCTTCGTCTGTTTAAGTAGAAAGAAGACAGGAGCCATGAAACCTAAATTACATGTTTAGTCACATCCTTACTATATGAAAGAAGACAGGAGCCATGAAACCTAAATTACATGTTTAGTCACATCCTTACTACATGAACTGAAACAAGATACCAAGATCCTAAATTTTTGCAACACTTTCTTCCTTTTTGTATAAAATGACAATAATACCTTAAATTGTTTTGAGTTCAAATATAACTATGCTAGGATCAGAGGCAAGAATTTGTGTGAAAGCTATTTGTAAATTCTTAAGTACCTTTGTATGCTCCATTGCTGTCTTGAAACTTATTGTCCTCCAGCATCTCTTAGACAAATACCGTAATTAGTAATTCCTTTTAATCTCACAATTGTGGGGAAGAGTGGAATTATCTCAGACCCATCTTAAGACTCTTGCCAAAAAATTTTTTAAATTTTTATTATAAAGATGAGGTACCAAGGGGTTACATAAGTCAAGTGAAGTTCTTTTTGGACAATGTCACCCCTTTCCTGGATCTCTGTTTTTCCCTCCCATGCCCACACACAAGTTATAATAGTTCAGTTTTCAACATAGTGTCCAGTGAGTACCACTGCTGCATTTTTGCACCCTTTGTCCCTGCCCACAAATTGTAAAGTTTATTTCCAACATTATGTTGTGTGCATTGGTTCACCCTTTGTCTCACCATTTTGTTATTTCCCTTCCCTTCCCCAAATCAGATAAGCAATTATATACAAAATACAGAGCACCAAAAGACAGTGACGATGGGATAAACTTAAGGAAAAAAGAAATAACTTCACATTGGACATCAAAAACAAAAATAAAAACAAAAAAGGCAAAACCCAAACATACCTCTCTTTCAATATCTTGGAGTCCATTTTGATTAGCATCATTTTATATGGTCATATGTACATAGCTATTGAACTATTGACTTCTATCTTTCTAGACATAGTAGCTGCTGATATTTCCTTGGCCATACCAATGCTATTTCCATTTTATGGCTTTCATGGCTTACACGTGGCTTTGTAACACTCTTCCTGGGGCACTGCTGATTATCTTTTCTCATGATGTGGGGCATCCTTTTGTCCTTTATTTTATGGGAAAAGAGCCTCTTGTTTCAAAATATTTAAGATAGTATACTCTACTTCCTTCAATAACCTGTAATTCAATGGCATGCTAATTTGGTAGCCACTTATTTTCTTTTGGTAGTGAAATGTAAGCTCTAGGAAAAAGAGACTGTTTCTTCTTTGAACAAGAAAAAGTCAAGCTCATTGAAGTAGGCATTTATTCTGCCCAGTTGATGAAAGGCATAACATTGTGGAAAGGGTGAATTTAACAAGAAATTTAGACCTTCTACATTTCTGCTCAGGAGGATGTGAGCCTTTAGAGAACATGTATAGCTAACATTTTACATTTCCTGGACCTTCTCAGCATCTAGCACAGCCTGGCATACAGCTCCATATGTTTTGATTTGAGGTCCACAAACATGCTTTGATTTTAGTTTCTTAAGGTCTAGAGTGAATATAACACTAACGAATATAAAATAATGAATTTGTCCAAGGTTGTATTTGTCTTTATATCAACCTAATCATAAAATTTAATTTTTGGTGTGTTCTAGGGTAGATATAAACAACAAAGGAAGAAGTACTTGGGACAGTACCTGAGTACTTTTCTTTGTTTGGTTCTCCCCACAGTACAACCAGTACAGGGAATGTCTGCGAAAGCAGGTTGCTCCCGAATCCTCTCCCGATGTTTAGTTTTCTGTCTTTTAGAACTGGTCAAGGTCATTATATAGCTCTGGGTGAAATTTATGAATGTTGCTTATAGCTGTATATATGGATATATCTGAAGCAAAGAATAGAAATCTGCCCAAATGAAACTAGATGTATAGAAACCTAGAACAGCCAGGCCACATAGAGGCCTGGAAAAGTGTTAGAAAAATTTCTAGAAATCCTTTTTCCATGTTCAGGCAACAGGCTCTCTTGTTTCTCTCAGCCGCTCAGTCTCCTCTGTCTCTCACTCTCTCTCCTCATTCTTGTTCTTGCTACTCCTAGAGCTCTGCCATTAATGAACTCATCTTCTCTGCAGACTTTCTGTGCTTTGCATTTCCAATTCTTATGCAGGGCAAGACAAATGTGTACCACTCACTTACCCCATAAGCTGGGGAAAGAGGACAAGAATATGGTAGTAGATGTGGTGGATCTGGTGAAACTTGCATAGACATTATGAGATGTTATCATCACCCTGTCCCTTGATTATCCAATCAACACTAACTTTCACTTACCTATATAATATCATTGATACCCCAGCTTAATATGGACCAGTTTTCAGAGCATTGCAAATATTGTCCCTTTATTCCCAGTGGCATCTACCTACAGAGACTTGCTGTTCATGCTAGCAGGGATCGTGGCATGGGAAAGGCTCTCCGAGTCTACATTTTTTTTTTGGTGATATTTGCTCCTGAGCACAAGCTAACTACTCATTAACTGATTAGCTGACTAATGTGACTACCATTTCTAAAATAATGGAAAAAAATAATTTAAAATGTGGAACTATACTGTACATAGTCAATTTTGTATATTTTATGAACATACATAGGACAGGTAGAGATGAGAGGCCCTAGTCACCCAAATGGTCTCCAGGCTCTGGTGGTATTTTTTGCTTAAAGGAAAGAATTATCACCCACAGAGTACTAAGGAAATCTGCCCTTAGAAAATGTTCAAGTTTGTAATGAAAACATTAAGATGAATTGTCATAGGAATTGACTTTTCCCTCCAAAGCAATTGCATGTCTTCCTTGAAATGAACCCGCTTCAGCTTAGCATCACTTAGGAAGCACTGTCATTTGGATTGTAAATTCATGATTTTGTCTGGTTAGTAGCTTCAAGGGTCATTAACTTTTTTTTACTACGTTAGGACAAAATCATCCAAATTGCTCTGTAGAAGCTAGCTTATTCTAAGCATCCATTCTGAATGAATGGAGAAGTGACTGTCCTGACAGGTTTATAAGGTTTATAGGGAAACTAAGGCAAATGTAGAAATGAGATGAACATGAATAAAGACAGATTATACAGTTTAGAAGATGAGAATGGCTTAATTGTCTGCAATATATATCTGAATGGAATTGCTTTATAAATTGCCTCTTATACCTAAATATAATGCCATATATAAAATTAAAACATTGACCTTATGCTGGGTGCTGATAGCCCACACCTGTGAACCCAGCCACTCAAGAGGCTGGGTTCTGAGGATCCTGGTTAGAAGGTAGCCTGTGTTATCTCCAATAAAACACACACACACACACACACACACACACACACACACACACACACACACACAGCCAGAAGTGTAGTGGTAGCTCAAGGGTTAGATTGCTAGCCTTGAGCAAAAAAGGCTAAGGGATGGCATTCAGGCTCTGAGTTCAAGCCCTAATACCAGCACAAAATACAGTACAATAAAATAAAACAAACAATAATGACAACAAAAACCCTTGGCCTTACAAATTTTATAGTCTAATAGTTTATGGAATCCACGACTTAACCAAAAAGATGAAGACAGCACTTGGATAGATAATTTTTAAACTTTTATTCAAACAATTCTTTCATGCGGATCATACTGTTTGTATAGACAAAGCATGTTTTTTTTTTCTTTAGGGTCCCAGAATGTCCCCACAACACAGATGGTACCAAATAACTCTATAATGAAGGTTAACATTTGAGAATAAAGTCTTGGCAAAAGTATTCTCTTTTGTTTTCCCACAAGGATGGAAGGAATATGGGAATGTCCATACAATCCCATATTCCCACATGTGCTGCAGTGACTTGGCACAAGGCAGCTGGCTTACAGGTGCTCTGGCAAGTGGTGTTGAGAGGCTTCTTTTCTATTTCTAATATCATGTACACAAAGTGATTTTAATGTACTTGTGGTGTTGGAGTAGATACTGTAGGCAATCCCTTTGGGCTGAGCAGTTTGTCTTTGAATGTGGTTTGCAGAAGCAGGTGACGTCTTCATTTTCTTTCTTAATTAGTTGTTGTGGGTGGTGCCAGAGATTGTTAGCTGCAATTCTCTTTTCTTTCCCAACAGAATTGAAAAGGGAAACAGATGAAATGGATCACAAAGTTACCTTAGAAAATACTAATTTAGCAATCCAGCCCTAGTAAAATCTTTCAGGCTTGTGAACACGGGTCCAGAAAATTAGCAAAACCTTTGTAAACGATGAAGCAATCATATACATTCCTCAACTTTTATCTGGAAGTAGGTTAGTGTTTGTTTTGAGTCAGGGTTTGCTTGTTTTTTTTTTTTTTTTTTTTACAGCTTTTGCTGCTAGAAGGCAATTAGCCTGCAAAAAGAAGAATAGTGTTGCTGAACATACACTCTGGGGATGTAGGAAGGCATTTTTGCCCTACCTAGTTGCCTTTTTGCTCTGCCTGAAATGTTTGCCTAGATCATCGCCATTTAAGGACTGATCTTCAAGCTTGTGAAATAAAGAAAAGAAGGAGGAAAAATGTACTAGTCATACAACCATGCTGAAGGAAAACTGTTCTTCGTTAGATCCTGACCATTCCCTATTGTGCATTCTCCTTAGATGATGTAAAGGCGTTTGGGTGTGGGAAGCCATACCATGAAGCACAGGAAATAGCTTAAATCTTTGGAAATGTTTTTAAGGTTAAATAAATGGGGAACTGACTACAGTTAAAGTTGCCAGCCACTTCAGAGTAATTTTTACTGGCAGATTCTTTCAGTGTTGGCGTTGCTCTGAAAATATACATTACAGTGCTCCCAGAATGCATTGTACAGGACAAGCTTTTCATAAAGATGGCCATCCATCTTTGATTTCTTTCAGATTCAGTTCAGATGTGATCACCTTTCTGGGAATATGGATCACCAAGTTAGCTAACTCTGATTGATCTGAAGGTAAGACTAGGTTTTCAAGATGGATGGTAATATGCAGGTGAGATATTTAGGAGATTGGGCAAATGTTGATCCCTACTTTCAATAAATTCAACAGACACAAATTGAAGGTACTTCAGTGGAAACGTTGTACCTATTTTCTCAACAATTCAGCTACTACAAATGAAAAACAATCATGGGATATGGCTTTTGAATGATGAAATCTGAATTCACTTGAAGATAGAGAAATTAATGTATGGGTTAAAAATGCTTGAAAAAAGAACAGCCCAGGACTAGATGGATTTACAGCGGAATTTTACAAGGTCTTCAAAGCAGAGCTCACACCAATATTCCTCCAACTCTTCAATGAAACTGAAAAAGAAAGTTCATTACTGAACTCATTCTATGAAGCCATCATAACCCTCATCCCAAAACCAGGCAGGGACTCATCAAAGAAAGAGAACTATAGACCCATTTCTTTGATGAACATGGATGCAAAACTCCTCAACAAAATTTTGGCCAATCAACTTCAACAATTCATCCAAAAAATCATACTATCAAACAGGATTCATTTCAGAGATGCAAAGCTGGTTCAGTATATGCAAATCAATTAATATAATTTATCACATCAACAAGAGCAAGGATAAGAACCACATGGTTATCTCAATAGATGAAGAAAAAGCATTTGACAAGATCCAACACTCCTTTATGATGAAGGTTATGGAAAAATTAGGAATCCATGGAAC
>NW_012267269.1:3861753-3878502 GCF_000151885.1 Dipodomys ordii
TATGACCCAGCAATCCCACTTTTGGGTATTTACCCACATGATCACCAACAAGACCATACTAAAGCTACCAGCACAATTATGTTTATTGCAGCAGTATTTACCCTAGCTAAGATATGGAACCAACCCAGATACCCCTCAGTAGATGAATGGATCAAGGAAATGTGGTATATGTAACAATGGAATTCTATGCCTCCATCAGAAAGAATGACATTGCCCCATTTGTTAGGAAATGGAAAGACTTGGAGAAAATCATATTAAATGAAGTAAGCCAGGCCCAAAGAAACATAGGTCCCATGGTTTCCCTTATTTGCAATAACTAGTATATGTGTGAGACAAGCAGAAATGATCAGATAAGTTGATGTTAGGCGAAATGAACACCAAGATAAGGATACAAGTAGTTTTTTATTTCTTGCCATTGTTTCTAATATATTTATAAGATATTTCTTTGTTGCTTTGTATGTCCGTCCCTTACAGTATAACCCCTATTTTCACTGTATTTGATGTTGGTGTACTTTGTGGAGGGGAAGAGAAATAACAACTTGTTTAAATAGGGATACAGGTGGACCCATTGCAACAATGACATGTACAAGATATTATGTTGAAAAATGAACTTTACAACTTTGGGGGTGAAAGGGCAGGGAAGATGGGAAGGGATGGGATGGGGAAACAAAGGAGGAGGCTACAATGCTTGATAAAAAATGTACTCATTACCTTGCCCATGTAATGGTAACTCCTCTGTAGGGTATTTTCACAATTAAAAAAATGTAAAAATAAATAAGTAATGTTTGGAAAGCCACACTGTTCTACAAGGCAGTCACTCAGGTGCTAAGTTAGCCTAAAGGTCCTCAGGGTTGCTAACCACTTATAGTGGAGGTGGAGGAAAGCCAAACTTCTTTTTGCTCTTTCTTTTTTTGTGATTTCCTCATATTAGACTGCTTCATTTCCATGGGAATTAATTTCAAGAAATGATTTGATTATATGTCAGATCTTAGTTGGTATACTAATATACATGTGATTATTCTCATGTATGGTACATACCATAGTATTATCACTCCTTCAAGCTGAACTCTAGTCTCAGTATCTAGCAGATGGCTTATATATAGCAGGCTCTTAGGAGGTTAAAATATGGTTGTTGATTTGTGTCAACCGGTTACTATGTCAAAGTATTCTCCTTTTTGTTGGTGGTGTTGGTTGTGGGGCTTGAACTCTGGGCCTGGATGCTGTCCCTCAGCTATTCAGCTCAAGGCTAGCATTCGTCCACTTGAGCCACAGCGCCACTTCCTCCAAGTATTCTTTTAAAGACCAACTTTATTGAGATATAATTTTCAGTATTGTGAAATTCACTTTTTCAAAATGCACAATTCAACAGCATTTAGCATCTCAAAAGAAATTTCATACCTGTTAGCCTTCATTCTCTTCTCCTCTTAGGCTCTAACAAACACTAATGCACCCTGGCTTTGCCTATTCTGCACATGTCATACTATCAGAAGCAAACAATGATATCTTTTCTGTTTAGTTCCCTTCATTTAGCATGTTTTAATGATTCATCTATGTACTATCATGAATCAATACTTCATTGATTTATGGAGAATCTCATTATGTAGGCCAGGATGCCCTCAAATTAGCAATCCTTCTGAACCGCCTTCCCAGAGCTGACATTACAGACACCCACCACTATGCCCAGCAGTTCCTTCTGTCTTAAGGCTGAATTACATCCACAGTATGGAGATAACACATTGTGTATACATTCATCAGTTCACAGGTACTTTGGAGGTTTCTACTTTGTGACTTATGAATTATACTCTATAACATTAAAAAATAATTTTTCCCTACATATATGTTTCAGCTCCTTTGGTTATAAGCCTATGAATTTACACTGACACAAAAGACGGTGTATTGTATGATTCTAACAGCATAAAAAGTCTAGAATAGGTAGTGTCATACAAATAAAGTAGGTTATTGTTTGCTAGGGTTGGGGAAAATGAGGGCCTAAAAAACAAATGCTAAGGCATATAGGGTTGTTCTTTGAGACAGTAAGTCATTGGGTCAATTGGCAATACTTTTTAAGGAAATGTCAATTGGTTAAAAAAAGCTATACTAGTTTACTATTCCACGTTGATGGAATTCACATTTTTCTATATTCTGGTTATTATCTGTATTTTATTATAACCATACTAATGTGTGTGAAGTAGTATATCAATGTGGTTTTTTTTTACTTTTTATCTCCTAGATTAATAATAATCTTTTTATTGGCCATTTTTGCATCATGTTCAGAAAAATGTTTACTAAAACTCTCTGTTCACTCTAAATTGGTTTATGTACCTTTTAGCAGCTTAATTTTAGGCATTCTTTTTATATTCTAGATATTATTTTATTTGGATATGTATATATTTAATATTTTTCTCAGCCTGTGAGATGCATTTTCATTCTGTTGAAAGTTCCTAATTTCTCCTGAAGCTTAATTTAATCCAGTTTTTCCCATAGTTCTCAATTTTGATGAGGTACAATTTATATTTTTCCCCCGTTTGCTTTTAATTTTTCTAGTTTTTCTTTGCTTGCTTGTGCTTTAGTTGTCATATTTAAGAAACAATTACTTAACCTAAGATCATAAATATTTATACCTATATTTTTCTCCTAGGAGTTATATAGTCTTTAGTATATGTCTTTAATTTATGTCCATTTTGTGTTAGTTATTGTATTTGGCATGAAATAAGAATCATCTTTTTGACTAAATATGGTCTTTTAAAATTAATGTATCTGAAAATTTTGATTGAGGATATAATAAAGCAGAACAACTGAGATTATACTACATTCAAAACCAGTAATCCTTCAGATATTTTATGTTAGGTATAATGACTTTACCAAGAAAATATTTTAACACACAGAATTTCATAGAGGGATGTTAACATATGTAGAAATTCACCTTCAAATCCATTGACATTCAGATATCATTTATAATATTCATTTATTTTAAAAATTGCTGCACATTTTGTTTTATTGCGACTCACTGAATTTTAGAAAACAGAAATGTTCATCATTAACCATGATAAAGAAGGAGTTTGTTATAATGCATTGAAAAAGCTACATGAATCCAAGTCTGGTGCCCACACCCATTCTGGTACTTATTCAAATTAGAAAAAAAAAAAGGAGGCCTCTTGGTACAATATGATCTAAAAGCTACAAAAGCAGGAGATCTCACATTTGGCCAAATGTCCTATTTTTCTTTAGATAATTCATCCTGGGCCCAGAATGCCTCTACCCTTCCTTCCTTCTCCATTCTCAGGAATGTAAGCATTTCCATTCCAGAAATGGAAATGTAGCTCAGAGGATTAATAGGACTTATCTGTGCTTCATGGGATAGATAAGTTGTTAGTTAGATGCTGTGGAAAGGTTCCAGAGGAGACATGCTGTACCCAGCCTATAGGGAGACTGTGTGATTCCCATAGAGAATGGGACCTGGATGGCATGTTGTAGAAAGACAAGAAATACAGGCTGGCTTCTCTTAATCTCCCTAAATCCATGTGTATTCAATTTTATATTTTTAATGTTATAGCAAGAAATCACTATGATCTTTTTCTTTTCTTTATGTAGAGACATGGATGAGGTACAAGTACAGTGGAGAGGATAGATTTCCCTCTCTAATCGGGTTGGAACCAAGCACATTTTCTTCTTTGACCATTCTTTCTTTTTTTGCTCATCTCTTTCTGAGGTGCACTATGTTTGGATTATATCAATACATCTGGTTGCTCTTCCTTTTCTGAATATCTTCACATTTGATTGATCTCCAGAAATCTGTGGAATTAGTTATATTTAGAGATAGTATATATTAATATTGTAAATAATAAATTTCATTAAGATAGTTGCACATATGTCTATAATGTTCTTTGTTCATATCTCCCGTTACTGTCTCTTGTTCCCTGTACCACTAATCTCCCTCATATCCAGTCTTCTTTCTACCTTCATGTCTTATTTTATAAAGTTAAGATTCTGTGAATGAGAGAAAGCATTTCATTTATTATGATGTTCAGATACATCCATTTCCCCACAAATGATCTTACTTTATTCTACTTTATATCTGTTTTTCCATAAATGACATAATTTTATTCTTTATGGTGAAAAATTCCATTCTCTATACCTCATGTTCTTTATTTACTGATGGGCACCTAGGTTGGTTTAATATCTTAGCTATTGTGAATAGTACTTTGGTAATCATGGGTGTGTAGGCATCTCTATTGTATTCTGACTTTGATTTTCTTGGATATATATCCTGGAGTAGTAGAATTGGATCATATGGTAGGGCTATTTTTAGTTTTGTTTTTCTTTAAGGAAACATCATATTGATTTCCATAGGAATGCACTAATTTGCATCCCCATCAATAGTGTGTGAATGTTCCTTTCTTCCCTACATTCTTGCCAACAGTTTGTTGCTGTTTGTTTTCCTGATAATTGCTATTCTGCTTGAAGTGAGATGAACTCTTGGTGTCATTTGGATTTACTTGATGGATAAAAATGTTGAACACTCTTTTCATGCACTTTATTGGCCATGTATACTTCTTTGAGAACTGTCTGCTCATTTCTCATTGCACGATTTGTTCTCCAGTTGCTTTTTAATTTTTTTTGACAAACCTGTAGCCAACATTGTAGTGACTGAGGAAAAACTGAATTTTCTTTGAAGCCAGAAATGAGACAAATGTGTCAGCTCTCCACCTCTCTTATTCAAAGTAGTTTTTGACTTCTTATCAAAGAAATAAGGCAAGAGGAAGAAATAAAAGGGATTTAAATTGAACGATAAGAAATCAAATTATCCCAATTTACAATGTAACTAGAAAACACTAAACACTCCACTAGAAAACTCTGTGATGTGATAAACATTTTCAGTAAAGAAGCAACAAAGTCAACAAACAAAAGTCAGCAGGTTTTCTTATATACAGTACTAATAATTTATAAATGCTGAGAAAAATACCAGGAAAAAAATCCCATTTCATGATAACCTTGAAACAATCTAAGACCAAACATAATCAAGGAAGTAAAAGATCTGTATAATGAAAGCTACAAAACATTGAAGAAAGAAATGGGAGAATTCAAAAAAAATGAAAAGACCTGTAATTTTCAGAGATTGTAAGAATTAATGTTATGAAAATGTGTATGTTGATGCAGTTCATATGAAAATTCCAATGAAAAAATATCCCCCAAAATTTTATGGGATTACAATGAACCCTGAATAGCCAAAGCAATCCGGAGTAAAAAGATCAATGCTAGAGGTATCACAGTAGTATTGAAAGCTAGTGTAATTGATTTTCAAATGTAATAAAGAGCCACAGTAACAAGAACAGAATGAAATTAACTATTTTTTGTTCCTTGAGTGTCTGTTTCTCTCTAAATGGCTTCATTTTCTTCTTGCTTCTGACATTGCCTATTCATTCTCTTTTCTATGCGATTCGTCTTAATTATGAATTCTGCATACTTGTTACAACCTCTAGCAATATCTTGATAAAACCTCCATCATCCTTGATTGTACTTTCCAGTGCCTCTACAGTCTTTCAGTTTTGGTTTCCTTGCTTATTTCAGGGTATCAAAATTGGTCCAGCTCAAAAATTTGTACTAGGTCTCCTCTTATATAACTCACCAGCTTTTTCACAGTTGGGTGATGGGAATGGAGATTGAACCAGGGCCTTATACATGACCAGCTAGCTATTAGATTGTGTGTCATTGATTACTTACATTACCAAGTTGCTGCTGTGTGTTAGGTTCTTGGGGCTTACAATAGGCAATCTAAAAGCCAAGGAAGAGTTAGTCCTATGTTTTCCAAATCTAGAAACTGCTTATTATAGGATGTTACATAAATATGTTCAACTTCTAAGTAAGTATCAAGAATGTGGACAATTTTCTGACTACATTCTCTTCTGGCTATTTTATCAACCAAGGTATGAAGGATTTTAATATGACCTCCAAGATAGCTGTATCTTGGCTTACATAGCCTTTACAGGTTCTTCTCACTAATTGTTGGTGGAACTTGTGATTACCATGTGGTATCATTCTTCTTGTTAAGTTACTGATCTGTTGGCTTTGAGATAATAAAAGGAGATTATTTTGAATGGGTCTAACTGTAAGTCAGCTGAGCCTTTAAAAGAAGGCAAAGCATCAGAGAGATATGCTCCTGTTGGTTGGAGCAAGCAAGGAGTTGTGGCGTGAACTGCCTGTGGGAAACACATGGTAAAGAACTGTGAGCAACTTCTAGCTTAGGAGCTGGGAGCAGTCCCTGTATAGGAGCCAGCAAGAAAACAGGGACCTCAGTCATACAGCTGCAAGGAAATGAGTTCTGCCAACAACCGATGATTCTAGAAGAGGAGTCCAAGCCTCAGATGAGAATCATGGGCCTGGCTGACATCTTGATTTCTGCCTGGTGAGATCCTGAAAAAAGGACTTAGCTATCCCATCCCTGAACTCTAACTCATAGATATGGTGAGATAATACCCTGTTATTTTTTTAAACCATTAAGTGTGTTATATTTTGTTACACAGCAATTGAAAACATACAACAGTTGCCAAGTTTTCCTTCTCTGGGTCAATATGAAAATAGGAATCTCTCATACTTAAACATCAAGAAAAAGCTCTTAATTTTTCTCTACTATCATGCATTTTCCTTTTCTCCTCTCAGTAAGTAACTCAGACCTAAACATCAGAATCACCTTGATAACGCTACTTTACTCAGATCTCACAGACAATTTATAAACAAATCTTATTGTTTCTGTTGTCACATGTAGTCTGTATCTGGTCACTTCTAGACATCTTTCCTGTTACCACCCTAGGTCAAGCCACCTCAAGTACCTGATTGGACCCATATAGTAGCCCTCTAACAGCTCTCCAACTTTCAGAAAGTGAGTTTCCTGTCTACAGTCATGGTGAGTGAGTGTTTTCATGTAACTCAAGCTACTCTTTGTACATCAATGACTTCTCATGGCATCCAAGAAAACCAAAATTCTCACTATGACTATGACCCTAGGGCCTCAGATGTTCAGTCCTTGACGGCTTAATCCAATGTGTGTTGCTATCATAGATTACCATACTGGGATATTTATAGGAAACAGACAATAATTTTTTGAAATTCAGAGGGCTGGGAATCTCAAGACCAAACAGTCTGCACTTTCACAATGGTGTGTTGAATGCTGCATCTTTAGAAGAGTGCTCTTCCAAACATGACAGTAATCCATTCCCTCACTATATTTGATGTTGGTATAATTTGTGGAGAGGAAGGGAAAAAACAAATTGTTTAAATAGGGATACAGGTGGACCCATCGCAACAATGAGATGTACAAGACTTTATGTCGAAAAACGAACTTTACAACTTTGGCCGGGGCGCGGGGGGTGGGGAGGGCTGTGGGAGGAGGAGGGATGAGAAGGGGAAACAAAGGAGGAGGCAACAATGCTTGATAAGAAATGTACTCATTACCTTGCCCATGTAATTGTAAACCCTCTGTACGGTATTTTCACAATAAAAAATAAAAAAAAATAATGGCAGAGCCCTTATGGCCTAATGACCTCATAATCATTCAACCTCTTAAGATCGCTAACTGTTGCAAGTACATTTCAACATGAGTTTGGGAAGGGACATAGATTTATTCAACCACGAGGCACCTAGTTACCTCTCTGACTTCAATTCTAAACTGTATCTCCATGTGTTCTAACAACATGGACTTTTTTACTTTTCTGTCATGATGCAATCAAGGTTGCATACCAGACTTTTGTACTTTTTTTTCCAACTTGTCTGCAACATTCCATCCCATATTTTCCATTTCATGAAGGTTTCTTCTCAAATCTTTCTTCCTTTAGCAGACATTCCTGACCAACTTCTAAGAACTGCCTATGCCATTCTATTGTATATGTTGTGTTCTCTGTGGTTGTTGGCATATTTATTTGTTTACTGCCTGCCTTTGGTGATAGAATATAAGTTCCACTGAAGTAGGCCCTGAGAAGTGACTTGAGCTGGTACAGCTTCTTTCCAGGCTTTGCATTTGTTTTAGAGATTTTAGACTCCATTTTTGACTGACCTTTAAGGGTGGTGACTAAAAACTTTTAAACAAGTTAACTAGACCATGGCTCCAACCAGCCCAGTTCCTGGAATGAAAAGAATGCCTCTGGTCCCCCTCCCCTAACAACCTAACTCACCTTGATTGTTCAGTTAAGGACTGACCCATAAAACAGATAGGTTGTAATCTGGCTCAAACTGGTGACTTCATGTACTTACTGTAAACTCCGCCTTACCCGCTGAATTTGTGAGCCATTCAAACTAAAAGTGATAGTCTGGTTTAAACAGCCATTACAAACAAACTAATCTCATTGGCCACCTGCCTGTGGTCTGGTATGACTGTGCAATCTTTTGTGTGTGTGACAATATCATTGGTCACCTGAGTGTAACCAGGCTCGACCTCATGAATTTTGCCTTTAAAAACCAAATTACACTGGTTGCCCGGGGTCCCAGTATCAGCTCCCAAACCTGTGCTGCAGCCCTGACCGGTCAGTGTAGGAATCTTCTCAATAAAGTTACTACTTTGTTAACAACTTTGTTGCGGTGGGCTCTGTCACTCTGGATAACTAGGTGGGCTTGCCTGCCAGAGTAGGGGGTCTTCCTACTACACCAGCAGACTTTGATTTGATCACCATTCAATCTTCAGGCTTTACACCAGTTTCTGGCCTATTTAAGTAGGTACTAATATAGTCTGCATTTAAGTGCTTAGAGAAATATTTGTTAAGTTTACATCGAAAGTAGAATTGTAGACTTTGTCCTTTCAAGACAAGTTCTGGTCATGACAAGAGTTAAAAGCAGGAATTGAGAAATCATACTGTATTGAATTGAGAAATGTTTGTACTATCAAATTACATGGTGTTTAGAGAAGTGTAATGCTATTGAAACAGTACTAAGGGTATTGCTGATGCATTTCTTGCTGATGTAAGGTTATGGGGATTGAACTCCAAGACATAATGTTGTTTTCATGATGTCTTTTTTTATTTTTATTTATTTATTTTTTGGCAAAGAAAGTGGTGATTTAAGTCATCTAAATGCTGAAATGTAAATCCTGGCCCTGATGAAGACAGACATGACCATGGGGCTGTGCTGAAACCATGTCCTCTGTTAAATGCAGTCCTATGAATCAATTGCAGATAGAGGTGAAAATACCCAACATGTAGATGAAATGGAAAACAAAGTTGTTTAGAGTTCACCTCATATTTTAGACATCTGGATGAATCACAAATTCAAGATTTCAGCACAACAACTAGATGCCTTTACAATGAAGCTTGATATGCTGCTGGGCAGTTTTTGTGGTCACTTAAGTGATCCAACATGTATCAGTTTTCAAGGACAAATTCCAGATTTGTAAGGACCAAATCATATGTAGAACCACACATCCCTATCATTCTTTCCTTCTTACAATGTAGACTGTCTTGCCCTTAGAAGCAGTGAATAAGTGGAATTAGCCATAATGATTCAACTTCCTTGAACCACAGAGTAGGGCATATTGATAATAATGAAAGTCAGACCTACTGTGTTCTCCTCCCTCTGATAGTTTGGGTTTCTTACTCAACTATGTGATCAGCTCAAATAATGCACTTACATCTTTTCCTAATCAGGTCATCTCCTTTGCCAACTTAGACTTTCGGAACAATGTGACTATCATTTAAGTTCTTAGAGAAATGTTTATTTTAATTTAGAATGGTTTAAAGAAGCAAATCAAGTTCAATTTCCTTTTAAATTATCCTCAAAGGAAAAGAAACACAGTGCAGCCATTTCTTCAAACATTTAGATATGAAAATATTTACTATTTACTCAAAGGGGCCTATTTTGAACTCTAGTCAAATATGGAAGCATGTCATGAATTAAAAATCTGACCTGATAAAAATGACATGTAAATATTTTAGCAGGAATTTTGGTCATAATGCCCAGGAGATGGCTGTAAATCTGCCTGTAATTTGAATCCTTTTTCATTTGACAACTTCAGGGAGCCAACTATTTGGGTATTTAAAAAGTCTTGCCCAAATGCTAATCCTAATGGTATTACTTAGTAACCATGATTTTATTCCTTTTAGAAAGTCATCTCTGCATGACTGTTACATTGCATGTCTCTGACTAAATTCTGGCTTCTTCCATTCTTCATGTGATAGTTTGAACGTGAAATGTCTCCTACAAGCTTGGGTGTTGAATGCTTGGTTTTTAACTGGTGGTAACTGGTGGTACTATCTGGGAAAGTTATGGAAACCTTAGGAGGTAGGAGCAAGTTGGAGGAAGAAAACCCTGGTCTCTAGTGCCTTTGTCCATTGTCCTTTCTGCTTTCTGTCTGCCATAAAGCAAACAGCTTTCTCCTCCTCATCGTTCATCCTGATGGATAGTGTTCTGTGTCATAAAGGGTCCAGAATTAGAGGCAAGGACTAAGGATAGAAAGTGTGGGCTGAAAAAGTTTCTTTTCCTTTAAATTGTTCTCTCAAGTATTTTAGTTATACCTCCACAAAAGTAGCTAGCACAGTACACCTGGGAAGAAATCAGGTTCTATTTCTCACGCAGATGGAGTTAGTTGTCTCTGAATGAACATGATGAAAACATTACTTACTTTTAGTGAGCATCAGTGTTGTACCCACGACTTAAAAATATATTCGGGGATGAGGGGGTGAAGGGGAGGAGTGTGGTTGTGGACGTGGGAGGGAAGGGATGGTAGTGGAAAAACAAAGGAGGAGGCAACAATGCTTGATAAGAAACGTACTCATTATCTTGCTCATGTAACTATAACCCCTCTGTACAGTATTTTCACAATAAAAAACATAAAAATATATTCCAAGATTTCATGTAGACGTGGAGACAGGCTAATATTTTTATAATGAAAAACTAATTATGACTAAAAATAAACTATATTCAACCAATCAGTGCTTTAGTAAATAATGTGGTAAAAGGAAGAAAGTGGTCTAAATTTTTTTTATATTTCATTCACATCACACAATAGCAGTTAATCTTAAGGAGATGACATCAATAAACCTTCTAGAAACCAACAAGCTGCAATATTCACCAACTTCCCAACAGATCACCAGCAATTCTCCCCATTACTTTCCTACTCCCATACCTCTTATGGATGAATAAGATCTAGTCTTCATATTACTCTATTTGGAATAAGACATTCCCTGTGCCTCTTCTTTATCCTGTAGGTTACTCTAGAGGCTGATAACAACAGAATGAAAGTTGATATATTCCCTGAATATTACTAGGTTTATGATGCAACAATCCATTGCAATTTCCCTTTAAAAGGCAGAATTTTTAGCCAAGTAGCACAGAAGAGATGCTCAGGGTTTGTGTTGCCTTCTTTTATGAGAAGTAACAGAGGCCTAGGCCTACCTAGAATCATGATCCTCCCAATCTTAGTCTCCCATGAGAGATGACAGGCATGTGTGGCTCTGTCCAGCTTTGGTTGAGAAAGTATCATGTATGTATGCCCAGGGTGGCCTTGAACCATGATTCTCCTGATCTTAGACACCCAAGTAGGTAGGATTACAAATGTGAGCCACTAGCACATAGCTGGAATTTACTTTCTTATGCAAAAATGTTCCATTTTAGAATTAAAAATTGCATAGTTGATTATGTTAACAAGCAATTTTGATCATCCCCACAAATGGTAATCATATCACACAGGGTACCAGCAGCAACTCCAGTAATTACTTTTAGGGCATGTGTGGGTTTAAGACCCTTTGTTGTTGTTCTACTAAAATGCATAGTCTTCATAAAGTTGGCCACCGGGGTTTTCTACTAATTCTTCTTCACCCCCTTCACCCTCTTCATTCATTCAATGACTATGCATTGGTTATAATGGACATGCCCGTGCATATCAGGTTCTGTTAGTCTACTGTCACTCAAAGTCATGCAATACTCATCTTTCATCCCTTCAGGAGATAACACATGTGACAAATGAAACAGTGCATTGGAAAGAGTAGCAAGAGGAGTGTGTATCTATAAAACAGGGAAACAAAAATGAAAAAAAATGAAAGTTATAATAGTAAGAAAAAAGTGATTTGAAAAATGTCTATTCACCACAGAACATGTTGGGAATAGCTCTCCTAGAGTAAGAAATGGTTTAATTAGCATATACTCATAGACTGGCATATTGAGCAAGTGGAAGCAGTGTGTTGCTGCTAACCACTTAACAGACATCTGGAGTAGGATGGGATCTTATTCTGACACAGATGCCTGCTTCTGGATCAAGTGCAACTTACAGTACTTGGAGGTGGGTTTCTATTATGGGAGCTTTACACAATGTCCCTTTCTGCTCAATGCTTCCTGAGAATTAAAGTCATTTGGGAAGTAGGGACATACTTAAGGGGAATCAGGCAGTACTATTTTCCCTCCCACAAAATAGAGAATATTAGAAACCAGGACAGAGCTTCAGTTTTTTAGTTGAAATGGACTGGAGTGGTCTTTCTCTAGGGAATGACAGGAAGTAATTCTCTTACAGACTCCCGGGTAGGCAGAGCATGGCTGTGTTTCCATCCAGCTGTAACAGTCTTGTAGTTAAAATAACTTCTCTTCAAATTCTGGCAAAAGTTTGATTTCATTATGATTTTTTCTTTTTTCTTTCTTTTCTTTTCTTCTTTTTTTAGTCTGCATTTCCATCTGAATTATTGTAGGTATTTAGAGGGAAATTTGGGAAAGATTTATCAGAGACACATGTCAGCAGTATTAAAAATCCACTATTTTGTTTGGCTTGTACAATTTAGAAAAGTCCCTTCAGGGTGGACATTGATTCTCTACTTTGCCATAGTCTCTCCTGTTCTCTACTATCTTATAGATAACTTAGCTATTAACTTGCTCAGCCATTGGAGCTAGCCTACAATATTTACCATCTGTTTTATCAGCATCTCAGAAGTAGAAAAAGTATTAACTAGATAGGAGTTATACTGCCATCAGAGATTTTCAACATTTCTAACTTAGAAGTCTGTAGGAACTAACAATAAATGTATCGGCAATCTTTTAATGGATTCTGAGATATATAGAGAGAATTTCCCTGGTACCTGTAAAGTCTGTCTTTAGTCCTTGAATTAGAGAAAGGAATGTGAGGCCTTACAGAATTGATGTATGAAAGGATTAGAAAATGCAAGCAATCAGAAGTGATATGTTTTGGGAATCATGCCAAGTAATAAAACATTCTCCTTTCAAACCCAGCCTTGGGCCCAGATCCACTAGCTGAATCCTTCATGGTTCAGATCCTCTTCATGTGCTAACTCTCCATCTTTCTAGTCAGCTCTGATGTTTTACAAACATTGAGAAATTGGAATGTAATCCCCCAAAGTGAGGGATTTTCTCTGGACAGTTCCCCTGATCTTGGGAAGAAATAAAACTTCAGGTTCCATAGCCTCTTCCTGGAAAGCCCATCTCAGATTCCTTTCTGATAACCTAGGGGACTGCAAATGACATCAGTGAAGAGCTAAACCCTCCTATCATTCAGAGAAACCCAGATATTGTGAGAAGTCATGTTAGATTGAAGTGTCATGGGATGTAGAGAAGATTCTACCATCTATATTGATCACATAATCCATTTCAATCCAAGTTATTTATGCCTTTTGTTTTAAAAAAATATGACAACAGAGAAGGGAGGGGCTCAGATGTTAAAAAACCACAGATTGGGAATTTTAAGCATTAGATAGGACTTGGAAATGTGCACTTTTCACAAGTAGGTGACATGATTCCAATGCAGATGATCTAAGGACCACCACACCT
This sequence comes from Dipodomys ordii, assembly GCF_000151885.1. Classification (NCBI taxonomy): domain Eukaryota; kingdom Metazoa; phylum Chordata; class Mammalia; order Rodentia; family Heteromyidae; genus Dipodomys; species Dipodomys ordii. The sequence goes on from NW_012267269.1 coordinate 3,875,500, forward strand.
CAACAAGCACTATGAATTTATTCATACCTGAAACACCTCTGCAGTCTTTCTACTGTGAAGTTTCAATTATTCTTGTTTGAAAGATAGTTGATTTAAAAAACAAGTCTTCTAGTGCGAGTACCAGGCTGTTTTTATTACTATGGCTTTGTAGTAGAATTTGAAATTTGTTATTGATAATCCTCCAGCATTGTTCTTTCTGCTAAAGATTGTTTTTGCTAATTGTGGTCTTTTATTGTTCTATATGAATTTTTGGATTGCTTCTTCTGTTTCATTGAAGAATGAGGTTGGGATATTGATAGGTATCACATTGAATTTGTATATAGCCTTTGGCAGTATTGCCATTTTCACGATGTTAATCCTCCCAATCAGGAGCGTGGGAGGTTTTTCCACTTCATTAGTTCTGCTTTAATTCCCTTTTTCAGGTTTTTAAAAGTTTTCATCATAGAGGTCCTTCACCTCTTTAGTTAACTCCTAGGTATTTTTTTTTGGTGGGGCTATTACAAAAGATCTGAGGACCAATGGAATAGGACTGAAGACCCAGAAATGAACCCATAGACCTATAGCCACCTAATCTTTGACAGGGGAGCTAAAAAATAGAATGGAAGAAAGACAGACTTTTTAGTAAATGGTGCTGGCAAAAGTGGTTAAACACCTGTAGAAAACTAAAGCTAGATCCTTATATATCACCCTCCACCAGAATCAACTCCAAATACATCAAAGACCTTGAAATAAAAGCAGACATCCTGAAAACATTACAGGAAGGAATAGGAGAAACTCTAGGTCTCCTTAGCACAGGCTGAAATTTTCTTAATAGAGATCCAGAAACACAAGAAATCAAAGAAAGTTTGGACAAATGGGATGGCATGAAACTGCAGAGCTTCTGCATGGCAAAGGACATAGCTAGCAAGATCAATAGAAAGCCCATGGACTGGGAGAAGATCTTCACTAGCCATACAACGGACAAGAGTCTCATATCTTTTTTTTTATTGTGAAAATACTGTATACAGAGGGGTTACAATTACATGAGCAAGATAATGAGTACATTTCTTATCAAGCATTGTAGCCTCCTCCTTTGTTTCCCCATCCTCCCCCCCCCACTCTCCCACCCAATCCTCCCCCGCTCCCTGCACCAAAGTTGTAAAGTTCATTTTCGACATAACGACTTGTACATCTCATTGTTGCAATGGGTCCACCTGTATCCCTATTTAAACGATTTGGTTTTCCCCTTCACAAATTATACTGACATGAAATACAGAGAAATCAGGGGTATACTGTGGGGGAGGGACATACAAAGCAACAAAGAAATAATCTTATAAATGTGTTAGAAACAATCGCATGAAAAAAATCATTTAAATACATATCTTAGGGTTCATTTCCCTAACATCAACTTATCTGACCTTTTCTGCTTGAAGAGTCTCATATCTAAATATACTTAGAACTCAAAAAATTAAATCCCCCAACAACACATCCGCAAAGAAACAACTGCCCAATTAGTAAGTGGGCTAAAGACTTAAAGACTGAGATTTCTCTGAAGAGAAAATAAGAATGGCCAATAGACACGTGAAGAAATGTCCAACTTATCTAGCCATAAAAGAAATGCAAATCAAAACAACATTGAGATACCACCTCACTACAGTTAGAATGGCTATAATCAAGAACTCTAATAACAACAGATGCTGAAGGGGATGTGGCCAGAAGGGAATTCTACTGCATTGTTGGTGGGAGTGTAAACTTGTTCAACCACTTTGCAAAGCATTGTGGAGGTTCTTCAAAAGATTTTACAGAGAGATCTCCTATGACCCAGCAATCCCACTTTTGGACATTTACCCAAACTGTCACAAACAAGGTCATACCAGAGCTCCCAGCACAACTATGTTTATTGCAGCATTATTTACCATAGCTTAGATATGGAACCAACCCAGATGCCCCTCAGTAGATGAATGGATCAAGAAATATGGCATATATATATATATATATATATGGAAATGTGATATATATACCACATTTTCCTTACACACACACACACACACACACACACACACACACACACACACACTATGGAATTCTATGCCTCTATCAGAAAAAATGGCATTGCCCCATTTGTTAGGAAATGGAAAAGCTTGGAAAAAATTATACTAATGAAGTAAACCAGGCCCAAAGAAACATAGTTCCTATGGTTTCCTTTAGTTGCAATAAGGAGTACATGTCTAGGAGAAGCAAAAAGGTCAAAAGCTATGTACATATGACCATATAAGATGATGTTAAGTGAAATGAACCCCAAGATAGAGACACAAGTGTTTTTTTCTTGCTTGCTATTGTTTTTAATGTACTTATAATGCACTATGTGATTTTTTTTGTTTCTTTTGTATGCTCTTCCCCCATGATATAACCCCTGTTTTTACTGTATTTGATGTCAGTGTCCAGCATCTTGTATATACATTTTTCTAATTTGGGGAGGGGAAGGGATATAACAAAATGCTTAAATAAGGATACACGTTGACCTATTGTAACAATGAGATGTAGAAGACACTATGTTGAAAATGAACCTTGCAATTGTGGGGGGTGGGGTAGGGAGGAATTCAGGAGGTAGGGAGAATAGGAATGGAAGGGATGGTGGGAGAAAAACAAAGGAGTGGGTAACAATGCTGGATAGGAAATGCTCATTGCCCTACTCATGTAACTGTAACCCCTCTGTACAGTATCTTTACAATAAAAATATATAAAAATTCATTCTTCTAATAGTTCAGAACCTTCATGTCAGCCATTGACTGCAAGATTTCACAACCTCTCAGAAAAGGCCTCTTCATCACAGCAAAGAAGGATGCCAAATGTCAACGACAATCAAATGGAAGATCAAGTCAAGTTCACAGCTAATATCAAGTTAAAAGTCATCTTTGAATGTTAAAGGTTGAAGAGTACTAAAACTTACAAGAAAAAACAACTGTCGTGCTGGGAAGGTGGCTCAGTGGTAGAGCGCTTGCCTTGCATGCATGAGGCCCTGGG
>NW_012267269.1:3878635-3887734 GCF_000151885.1 Dipodomys ordii
AAAAAAAAAAAAAAAGCAAGAAAAGAAAAAGAAAAGAAAAAACAACTGTTTATTGGAATATAATTGGAATATAATATAACTGGATATAATTCAGAATTTCTTTGGTGGAAAAGGTATACAAGAAAATAATTGGAAATGTAAGTTTATTCATTATAAAATCAGAAAGAATGCTACCTGGCTAGGTACTGGCAGCTCATGCCTGTAATCCTAGCTACTTGGAAGGTGAACATCAGGAATACTAAGGGGAAAATATTTATGAGACCCCCCATTTCAATGAGTAATTGGGTGTAGTGGTATGTATGTCCTAGATCATGATCTTCCTATAGCTACTATGCTAGTAGCTATAGTTCTAGGGCAGCCTGGGAAAAACAAACAAGCAAAAAAGATCCTATCTCAAAAATAACCAAAGCAAAAAATACATGGAAGCACACAGTACCAGTAGTATAGCATGAAGTCTTGAGTTCAAACCCTAGTACCAAGACATACACACACCTGCACACAGAAGAAAAATTCTACATGGAATGAAATTTGAGGGACATAGTGATAACGTGAAATCATTTGCAGAAATGTAAATACACAGTTGCCAAATTGGCAATGTAAATAAGGACTAGAGTTTTTAATGTCAACAATAGTAATATGGTGTGGGTTGTAATTAATAAATATTTCTTGGGAGATTTTGCTCAGTTTGGGTATTGATTTTGTTTGAGGTCCTATGGACTAAGGTCAATAGGAAAACTGACTTGTTAAAATAAGACATATGTGGAAATATTTAGGAAAGTGCAAATGTTGCATGAATGAGCAAATTCCTAAAATAATTCACAACTTTTTCCTTTTATAAAGTATTTCTGTAAGCCTTATACCTTATTTTCTCAAGCCTAACATTTACTTAAGACGATTGTTGGTAAGGAGCTTTACAGTCTCTAGTAAGATGTGTGAACTCTGAGAAAAAAATTCTGAATGTGGTTCTACCAGTACCTAAAATAATATGCTTTGTTTGCATAGCCAATATGATTTGCACAGGTAGCTTGATAAAAATGTTCTGGTGCTCTACGTAATAGTGTTTGAGACACAAGGATTGCAGCAGGCCCTGTTTGCTCTGTCTGCTCATAAATTCCTTCTGAAATATCCCTTTGAAAGAGGATGGAATTAGGCACTAATAATATTGTAGTTATAAGAATGAAAATTATGCTCCTTCTATGGTCTTCTCTTAAAGTTCAAATTTATTTTTGTATTAGTGACATAATGTAAAAGCTTATTGAGGCTGCAGTTTTTTTTTAATCTTCTCCCAGCATAAAGGCATTTTTAAAAATGTGCCTTGGTCACATCTTTGTATTACTCTCTGATTAATATACTTACTATCTAATTAAAATGACATCTCATCTTTATCTCCTGAGATTTAGCAGTCCCCCCCCCCTCACTGCCGCCCCAAATTGTGGGGCTTGAACTCAGGGCCAGAGAGCTGTCCCTGAACTCTTTTACCCAGGGAAAGTGCTCTACCACTTTGAGTCACAGCACCACTTCCTGTTTTCTGATGGTCAATTGTAGATAAGAGTCTCATAGACTCTCCTACCTGGGCTGTCTTTGAAATGCCATCCACAGATCTCAGCCTCCTGAGTAGCTAGGATTACAGGTCTGAGCCACCGGTGCCTGGCTAGCCTTTTAAGTTCTTAAGATTCTCTTCTTTCCATTTTTCTTCAGCTCCTCCCTTACCCCCTTCCTTCAATGAGTACACATCAAAACCCACTATTTTGTAGTCACTGTCCTGACATTGGGATACATGTTAAAGGATGCAGCTCTTGATCCCTAGGATACTTAGAGATCAGGCCAAGGCCCAGGAAATAAATAATCAATTCCCCTGGAGTGTGTGCTGACCACCACAGGGGCCATGAGAAGGGAAGTATATTTTGAGTGGGCATATCGCAATATGCCAACCCAGGGAAGGAAAGAAAAGTTTCTGGGAGAATCTCCTCTAGGTGGTTGCTAATTTATGAACCTATTTTTTTAGATCAAATTGCTCTTTACAAAATTTTTCAGATTTCTGAGGTTCTCTTGAAAGAAGTTTTCACATCTTTTGAGCCACATGCTGTTGGCCAAAGTTGACCTATTTGCTAAGAACAGATATTGTTTTATGCTATTGAGATAAAAGATTTCTGCTTATGGAGGTGCAGCTGATTGAAACGAGCTGTGGGACCTCAATATCATTTTTCTGATGCTGAGTCCAGTAGAAAACTCAGACAAAGCCAGAAAGAATACCCCTCTCTTCCCTCTCTCACCTGTTTTCTGACTCAGGTAACAATTTACATCTCCTATTTACATACATACCCTCTCCTAACTTCAATTCTGAATTGTTTCCTTTATTCCCTTCATTTCTTCCTTTTAAATTTACATGTGACATTTGAAAAGGGAAGAATACCTGTTTAAGGAATTTTGCAACAAGTATACACTATATTCTAATTACAGTTTCCTTTATTATTTTTCATATCATTTTATTAATAACAATTATATGCTAATAAACGTAAGTGCATGTGTGATGAAATGTATGTGAGAAAAAATATAAAGACAACTATTAAACTTTTTTGTATTCTGTTAAGGCTTTGATCATGGAAATCATCGGATTTTTCTCTCCAGAATGGGCATTGCAATTTATCAGGTTGCATGACTCTGAAAGTTAAGAACCAAATCTTGGCTAAGTTCTTTTTTTTTTTTTTTCTGTCAGTCGTGGGGCTTGAACTCTGGGTCTGAGCGCTGTCCTTCAACTCTTCAGCTCAAGGCTAGCACTCTACCACTTGAGCTACAGCGCCACTTCTGGTTTTCTGGTGGTTTATTGGAGATAAGAGTTTCATGGACTTTGCTGCGCAGGCTGGCTTTGAACTGTAATCCTCAGCTCTCAGCCTCCTGACTAGCTAGGATTACAGGCGTGAGCCACTGGCACCCAGCTTTGGCTGAGTTCTTTATGCAACATACATTTCTATTAAATTCATCCCTGATTCAAATTTAAGTTCATATCCTTGTTTTTCTTTCTCATCCAATTTCTGTTCAAAACGGAAATATCTTTATTGCTTTATTCAATTATGAAATCAATTCATGCTCCAAGTAAAAACAATCAATATCAGAAAAGCAAAGAACCCAAAATAACCTGAATATCCTCAATGTTCTAGAGAAGGTTCATGTACTTACCTACTTACATTAAACATCTGCATATATATGTCTATATATGTGTGTATATATATATATAAACATCTGAATATAATATTAAGATATCTCTTCCTAAGTTTCCTTGAATTCTTCTGGAATAAAGTGGTGTATCACTGAATAATGAATAAAAGTATTCTTCATAATGCATCACAATGTACAAAGCACCCATATTTTAGTTCACTTAGTCTTATACACAGTGATCAACAGTATCTGTCTTCTAAAGGGTTTGTTGATTTGGCAGAATTTAATTTTTTGCTATGCTTTTGATTGTTTCAGGGTTCTAATAGATCCAGTTGGAAAACAACTGTAAACCATGTTTCACATTTTCTGTTTATCTTCCTCTCAGTAGGTATAGGATCATCTGAAGTTGTACCTTGTAACAAGAGGGACAACATTTAAGGATAAATGGAGCAGTAGCATAGGCAAAAGTGTACCAATCAGCTGAGTGCCTGTGGCTCATGGCTGTAATCTTAGCTACTAGAGGAGCTGAGATCTGAGGGTCTCAACACAAAGCCAGAAGAGTCAGACAAGTCTTGAGGGACCCTATCACCAATTTAAAATGCTGATTAGCTGTGAGGGGAATAAAAAGATAAGCAAGAGCATAAGCTGTGAGTTCAAATCCCAATTCCAGCATAAAAACAAATAAATATCTATTGGTTGTTAGTCAAGGGGCAATAGTAATACTTGCTTTCAAGTTATGTTCCATTTTATAATTCGGATTCATTCTGATCCTGTGAGGAATTGTTTTGCTAAGTTGTTCATGAGAAACAAACCAAAGTATTTGCTTTCCTATGTTTATTTTCATTGTATGATTTTCCAGTACATTCTCCAAGTCTCAGTGTTGAAGGTCCTTGTAGTAAAACTATCCACATATACAAACTGATCTTTGTTTCAGCATAAACAAATGGCAGGATAATATATAACATGGCTTTCTCTCCATGTCTAGAGGGAAGTGAGGTTTATAACTTAGTTCAAAACAGTCCTGTTTCCTTTGGTTGTTTCACTGATTTCAAATAAATAACAAAAGGTGACAATACAGGATGCAGGAGCTGTATGTCATTATACAGCCCTGAAAGTTGGGTTGTTGCTGAGAAAATAGATGATAGTAATTCACTGTAGTAGTGTTATAGTGATTCTGTGTGTGTGTGTGTGTGTGCATGCGCGTGCGCGCACGCTTGAACCTTGCACTCTTGCTGACTTTTTCACTCAAGGCTGTTCTACCACTTAATCTACAATTTCACTTGTGCTTTTTGTTTATTTATTTGTTTGGGGTTTGGTTTTTGCGAGTTAATCAGAAGAATCTCTGGAATGTCTTTTCCTGAACCTGTCTTTGAACTTCACTTTTCAGATCTCAGCTAGTTGAATATAGGATTACAGGTATGAGCCACCAGTGCCCAGCACTACAGGGATTTTATAAGATGTGGGACTCCACATCGTGGGAGTTATTTCACGGGTTTTGAAACAGTCAAGGAACTTCAGGTGCTCACTTGGACTGAGCATTTACTCTTTCCAAAGGTGCCTGGGAACAGAGAGCAGCAACTCACACTCTACTTATGATGTAACGAAGCACATCATAGCAACATGCAAAAATATTTAGATTTCTAAATGGCATTGGGGGAATCTAAGAATAAAACTCCCTAAGTCGAGTGGATGAGCTGATGGCTACTTCCCAAATCAATAGTGTTTTCCGTGTGTCTCAGAGCTATCATGTTAGTACTGCAGATAAGTAAGGATTGTGATCATGAAAATACTCCTACATACATTGGCTCGAACAAGCTGAGTATTGATAGAGAGGAGTGTTTGCAACTCACAACAGTTCATCAATGTGGCTCTCATTTGAAAAAGTATTCAGTGTATCCCAGCAGGCATTTTTTGAGCACCCACCATGTGGTAGATACAGCAGATATCAGAAGGATAGCTAAAGGATCCCATGCTCTCAGAGGGCTTACCTTTGCTGCACTGGTTGCACAAATCCTTCAACACATGGAGAAGGAATGAGAAATTTTTGCAAAAGGTTATTATTATATAAGATTTTCTGAGTGATGAAACCACACCCAATAGGCCTCACCCAGAAAAAGTTTATATATGTTATTAGACTCAGGAATGTTAAGTGTGTGAGATTCAGTCCCTGCTCAACAGCCATATGACACAAACAGCAACTCTGAAATAAAGCCATAATATATGGCTTAACCTCTTAACAGTTTTGTGATGTCATCTTTTATGTGGTAAGAAAAACAAATGCTGTCACATTTTATACTGGAGGCTCTTGCAAGCCAACATGGAGAGATTAGGTATGTGCATTACTAACGCACTATCATTCACGGATGCCAGGGATTGCTGTGAGCTCAATCACTCCTCAGCAACTCTTTCCCAGGCAAAAGATAAGTCTGCTGAGAGGTTATAACTCCCTGGAGACACTCTATTTTTCCTAAGAGGAAAGCAGAGTTACTGTAAATATTTTGATTCAGTGTTAATTCATAAAACCCCATTTGTCTAGGTTCAGCTAATCTGTATTCTTAAGATGTAAAAAAAAATCTAGAAACCCAGTTGCTAAGACTAAGGAAAAATCTGCATGTCCATGTAGAACACAGAATTAGAACACAGGTTACATTGGGGCAGAAAGCAGAATCACTGGTTTCCAGTGTTTACTTTTTTGAAATATGGGTCTGAGTCATTTCTGTGGGATATAAACATACTATTTTATGTTTCCTATCATTTTTTATTATGCACATAATTTAACAGTTTGTAATAGTTGAAGCCACATGTCTTGGAGGACTGGTTATATTGTTGAAATGGGTTCACTCAAGGGAGTAGATTTTTCACTATGCAATTCAGGTACGTATATTTTCTTTGAACAAAGTGTGTGACATTCAACTTGTCAAAAACGAACACTTCACTCGACTGAACAGCTCTACTCTGTATTTTGCTTGTCTACTGAGGCAAATAAAGGCTGACAAGAAGGTATTTCTAGCTAAGTACCAAGAGCAGAATAAAGCAGGACATGAGCCAATTATCAGACAATTCCTTTATTGCTGAACATTTGATAATGTACACAGAATATTCATTAGAGATTATTTAGATTAATCCTAGCTCTGGGAACATGGATCTTCCCCCTCTCTCTGCTTCTAAGTATTTTAGTAAAGAGTGATCTTATATGTTTCAGTGGGCTTTCTAGCATTAATAGTACTATTTAGAGATTACATAAATTAATTTAAAAATAGAATAAAGTAGAATGATTTCCTGAGGACACAGATGATCACAAGGAACACAACTGGTTCTATGCCAAACATTGTCATATTTAATAGGAGGATATTGACATGTTTTATTGGTATCTTTTATTGTCTATTCAATAACTACATGTAGAGTATGATGGCACATGCCCATAATCTCAGCTACTCAAGAAGGTCAGAGAGCAGTAGGATTAGCCCATCCCAGGAAAGAGACTCCTTCTCAATGAGTAAGCTGGGCTCACTGCAGCAGAGGTAGGTAGAAGGACTGTGGTCTGAAGCCAGCCTGTGGGGTGTGTCTGCTGTCTGACACAGGACCTGGAATTGGACCCCTGGGGAGGCTTTTATGGAGATATCGTCTCTTATTATATGGGCACAAACAATGCTTCCTTTTTCCATTCAAGCTTTCTTGACTCACTTTTCTCTTCCCTAGCCAGAATACAATGCTGGTCCTGGATGTTAACACCAGCATTTCTCTAGTTGATTATTAATCTCAAATTAACCAGCAAAAGGTTGTGCTTGAGATGTGGCTCAATTGGTAAAGAGTGCCAGCCATGAGCAAGACAGCCAAGCAAGAGCACAAGATCCTAAGTTCAAGCCCAGATACTAGCAAAATTAAATAAAAATAAAAGCATAGCTATTGGACTAGATGGCCAAATTATTTGTTTTGAGGATATGGACTAGATCTCCTCTAAGTCTTGAAATTATTCTATTGCCCTCTTTCTTCATTCAATTAGTATGGCCTAGCACTGTGATGTGGCACACCAGTGCTCTTTTTTTCTCCCAGCCTGGTGCTATGGATTGCGCCCCCCCGCATAAATACTAGGAATATTTCACTACCTAGCACAAACTGGCTTCCTTTTTTTCCTGCTCAGCCCTGTAGCTCTGTAACCAGAGCAAGACATTTATAGTTCTCTATTTTTTGTCTCTAGTCTGTGCAATTTGTTCTCAATGTCTGTGGGTTTTGGGGGGGTACTTTAAAACATTATTTTGTTTTATTGTAAAGTTAAAGTTGCTGTACAGAGGGGTCACAATTACATAAGCCAGGTAATGAGTACATTTCTTGTCGAACATTGTTACCCCCCCCCAACTTGTAAAGTTCATTTCCAACTAAGTGTCTTGTGAGTATGGCTGTTGCATTGGTTCGTCTCACCTTATAAATGTTGTCGCTAATTTAAAAATTCACTGCTTTTTCTTTAAAAGAAAATTAAATTTGAAATCCCAGCCTAAATTCCCTTTAAAAAAAACTTAAAATTTTTTTTCAAGTTTTGACCTCTGAGCTTTAATTTTCTGGGATACTTAGCTCAAAGATATATATATTCCTTTTTCCACGTTCTTTTTTTTTTTTTCTTTCACACATTGGGAACTCAGTAACTATGCGCATTAGCAGTTGAGGGGTTAAATATGGCCATCAGCCTTCTCGATCCCAGCTGAGTACAAAGCCACTATTCTGAACAGAAAAGTGGATCCTGGGGCATCTCACGTTCATTTCTTCTAGGCACTTCTATCCTGGCCTTGCTACTCCACGTGGGTATCTGGATGATGGACCCCAGAACTTGAGCGTGGTGCGGCAGCCTGTGGATTAGGAGAATGGTTGCTAGGGAGGATGGGGGCGGCTTAATTTAATAGTAGGCTCATCCCAAAGCACGCACGTGGGAACTCCACAGAAGTGATTTCACGAGCGCGGGGCTGAGTCCCCTTATCTGAGAGTTTAGTGAAGTGGGGCCAGTTCCCCGCCCCTTGCAGATTCCCTGCCAAGCTCGGAGCGGGGTGGAGTGTCCTGGAAGACGGTTGGAGGGAGGGTGGGGATTGGCTTTCTCATAAAAAGGTTTTGCGAGCTCGGCTCTGGAGAGCCAGGTTTTCGGGCAGAAATGGAGCTTGGATCTCAATGACAAAGAACGACAGCTGGGCGTGAAGTTCCTTTCCCGTCACCGAGAAAACCCCAGAGCCACCCGTGTAACGGGAGAGTGCAGTGCGGCTCTAAACCAGACAAGGGGGCGCCCTCGCTTCCCCGGGCCGCCCCAGGTGCGGAAAAGACGGGCAGCAGTCAATCTCAGCCCGCCGAGCGCTCCGCCTTCCGGCCGCCCCGCCGCGCGGCCTCCTCCACGCGGCCCCCTAGCCACCCGTCCTGGGGCCCCGTGGCGAGTTGAGAGTTGCTCCTTTCCAGACTCACATCCGGGACAGGTCGCCACCGACAAACATCCTAGCGTTCAGTCCCGTACCAGGAGTGGGGGGTCGGGGGTGAATCGCCCAGTCTCGGTCCCCAGCCCTGGCGCCGCTCCCCGAGGCAGCCACGGTCTCCGGAGCTCGGAGCTCCCGGAAACACATTCAGCCAACAGCCCCGGGCATGCGTTCGTGGGAAAGCGCCAGCCTTCCGGGAGTCTTGGCCTTTTCCGACGACTACCCGGGTGGCGGAGGAAATCGGAGCGAGGTGGGCAGCGCGCGCGATCCTCCCTTTTACGACCAAATGAAGAAATTCAAAGCGGCGCGCAGCCCCGCTCCGACTTCCCCGACGCGCGCACCGCGGCCGGGTGTGTGCGCTCCCCGCCTTCGCTGGGCTGACCCGGGAGGGGAGGAGCAGGCGCTGGAGGGGGCGCTGGTAGAGGGAGGGGTGGGGGGGGAAGAAGAGAAGCGCAAACCAGCCCGAGCCAAGACAAGCGGCACATTCACAAATAAC
>NW_012267269.1:3887813-3894796 GCF_000151885.1 Dipodomys ordii
GCCCCGCTGAGCGCACGCCGGCAGTTCCGCCGCCCGCCGCCGCGCAGCCCTCCGGACCCGCACACTCAGGCGGCTACAGCCTCCCAGGAAGGACCTCACTCCAGAACCCGACGGATCGCGGATGGGGACCATGGCACGGCGGCTGGCACTCTGCCCGGGATTCTTGGCCCGTCTCCTCAGGGGTACCTGTTGCCTCCTCTATGTCGCCGGACAGGTAGGCAGCTGGAGTGTCTGCGTCCCTCTGGTCCTGGTATATAGTCATGTGCTCGGTAGCGAGGGTTGGCATCGCCTGGGGGTGCGCTCGGTTCTGTGGCAGGTCCGTTTCCGGGCGGGACAGGTGGCGGCGGCGCGGGGTTGACGCTCAGGCTGGTCCTGCTGGCAAACTTCAGGCTGGCTGGGTTCATCTTTGCACAGAACGTCCTCGGACCCTTACTTTCAGCTGGGCAGAGTTAGAGGCGAGAAGGCGATGCCTGGACGGGAGCTATTAGGGCCCATGACCCACAGCCCTTCCTCCGTGCCCCTCTCTAGCTCCAGAAAGTGCTGGAACACGCCTTCCCACCTCAGCTCTTCCTTGTCCCAGCGAGCTGCTCACACCATCACCGGACCCCTTGTTTCTGTGTGCATTGTAAAGTGTGTGGAACACGAACCAGGTGTGCTCCCTGGCCTGGTGACTCAGGTGTGAAGAATTGGATAATGCTGGGGCCAGCGGATTGCTCTTGGTCACACCCTCTCTAAATCCTCTGGTCGCTTTTTCTGGACCCAACGGGGTGTAGGAATTGGGGAGGCCTTCGCAGTCACAGAAGGGCCCCTAAAATAGAAGGTCTAATTCAATACTGTAAGCTGCTTAGGGAAGGGGGCGGGGGTCAAGTCAAAGTCAAATTGTGTGTGGCCTCTTTGGCTTGCTTTTCAGTCATGTAACTTTTGATCAGAACACATGATTTAGGCAGCTTTTGAGGAATTTAGCCTACATAGATTAGCTTTCCACGGGATTATTTGGGTAATTCTGGGAAAATGCCCAAATACTCTTGGCGGGATTTATCATCAGATTGCCTCCCTTTCCTCTGTTTTGCTGATGAGGACTTGTCCTTCCCTTACTTTTACCTAGTGTTTTGAAACTTGATTTTCTGTCTCTAGTTTTGATTCTTATGTGACTGCCGTGGTGCATTTCTAGAGGCAGAGATCAAGAATGGATGTTCAGAAGGGTCTAGAGGCTTTAGGACCAGAGAAACAGGATCTGTCAGAGACAGACATTTTCAGAAGGTCTGGAGTCTAACAAGGGATTAGAAAAGTTCGTCTTAATCATGATTATTCCTACTATACTTTGTTCTAAGGCTAAGTTTCTTAATGATGGCTGCACAGGAGGATTGCCTAAAGGAGCTCTTGTAACTTCTACTACTGGGACTTCCCCCTGCCCCCCACCCCAAGTGAATTGTATCAGAAGCCTGAGGGAGGCTGGGGCCTGATCAAGTTAAAGATTCCATCCAAATGAGGACAATGCATAATGGTACAGCTAAGTTTAAAACACTGGGCAAAACTGACCTGCTTTAATGTGACCTGTTCTTAGGGAGTCAAGGCCCTCAAAGTAAAGGGAAAGGAAAATACTCAAGAGGGCCTAAGACAGAGGCTCAGGAAACCAGGCATGTAGCTTTCAGTTCCAGCTTTCTCCCTGAATTGTGTCATTTTGGTCAATGCTCTTAACCTTTTGTTTCCTCATCTGTGCCATGACAGTGTTGGTCTGAGTTTTTCAAGGTACTCCCACAAGACCAGGGAGGTCCACAGCTAACCAACGCACAACAAATCTGTCACGTTTTAAATACAAACAGCAAAGAAATTTTATCTTATCTTTGAAGAGTTTTTTGAACTAGCTGGATCCATATTAGGATCCAGTAAAGATGCTAAAGAAATGTGTGATGCAGTTTCTTAAACTAATTTATTAAAAAAATGTTTTCCTGCTTTGCCTGTTCCAATCTACTTGAAGTCATCGGGGGTTTTCTTGGCACTCAGGACAAACTGATTTTCCTAATGGTACATAGCAGTTCTTTCTTGTGCTCATTAGCCATTTCTTACTAGGCTACCATTTAGGTATGGCTTTAGCCCACTTGCTGCTAATTCTTTGGGACATGGAATCTAGAAGGGATCTAGTTAACTCTTCTTTCCCAGTGGACCTCTAAGCTTGACCTTGAAGAGATTACTCACCTACGTGGCTAGGATTGGAATCAGGAGACATTAGTACTCAGCTGATGTTTCTTTCGGTGAATTCTGATACATAGATTTCATAGAAAGGGGAGAAAGTACTTGTTCACAAAAGGGAGAAGGGTATGCCAAAAGATGGAGGAAACATTTATCATAAATAGGAAAAAATGTTCTATTTGTGTAAATTTACTTTGTCAAGTTACTTTAAAAACACAATTCAGTGATTGACATTCAATCTTAGTTGATACTTTTTACCAGTGTATTTCTGGAAGTTTGATTATATTTAGATTTTACTATTTAATTCAATTCAGCAACAAAGATGACAGCAATAAGATTTTGTTCAGTTTGTTTACAAATATGAATTCAGTCATTCAGTTGGTCAATCTGTTGATTCAGCATATGCATAAGAACCTTCTGAAAGCAAAGGGCTCAATTTATGGTACTAAATTGGCAAAAAAAAAGAGAAGCAGAGATTTCCTTGCATCAAACATTATTACACATGAGATCAAATCAATAGCTTGTTAAGGGTGCTCCACGGTGGCTGAAAGCCCATAGTGGCCTTTGTCAGAAAGTGGCTTGCACATCTCTTCCTCGTTTCCTCAGAACCTTTACCTTTTCCCACATGCTATTCCCTATGACTTGCCTCACAGTTCCCACATCCTTCAGCCGGGACTGCAGTGTTAGGCTAAGCTTCTGAGCAAGATGTCCTCATATGAAAATAAAATGTAAAATTTTGCACTGAACAATGAATATTATTTTAACCATTAGCCTACCTGTTAGATTTATAAAGTAATCTTCTAATTCTTAACCTCAAACTAATAGGGATCATGTTCACACAGGTATAAAGGGCTTCTTGCTTAAAATAAACATTTTGGACCAACCTGTAGTTAGCAAATAGAGCATGCTCACTGTGAAGAATACATATATGTGAAAATAAAACTAGGAACCTTGAAGGTTCTGGCAGGGTTGGGATAGATGTGGGGGAGGATGATGTAACGGGTGATGACACTGATCAAGAGACTTTGTACTCATAAACTGACATACAGAATTGAAACTCTTTTGTAAAATGATGTAAGGATTTTTAAAAGTGTATGGTAGATATTAAAAGAATGCAGATGAGGTGAAATGAATGGTCATTTTTAAATACAAGTTGTGATGTTTTCTTTTGTACATCCTAGATCTCAAAAAATTATACATTATAGAACGGTGGAGTAGATATAGAAGAATTATGATTGTCTTTTTCATTCTCTCTCTCTCTCTCTCTCTCTCTCTCTTTCTTTCTAGTTGGTTGTGGGAATTGAATTCTGGGCCTGGGCTTTGTCCTTCAACTCAAGGCTAACGCTCTACCACAGGGCCACTTTTTTTTTTTTTGTGGTGCTAAGTAATTGAACCCAGGGCCACATGCATGCCAGGCAAGCATTCTACCACTGAGCCACCTTCCCAGCCCCCACATCTTTCTTTTCTATTCTGCTCATGTTGGGAGGGTAGAGCTGGAAGCACACTTAATGAGTCTAATCTTATAGTTACCAACTTCAGTATGTACAAGTCATTTTTGCTACTACATTAAAAGATTACAGCTACTTAAAAGAAAGCTGAGAAACATTTTATTGCAGATTCTGGGGCCTCTCAGAAACTTTGATTCCATGGTACTAGAACAGGCCTAGGAATCTGTATTAGTTACAGGTACTTACCCATCTCCTCTCTCATAAATACCCAATCCCTTCACTCACCCTCACTCTCGTATTCCTTTACCCACCTATCTCTAACTCTCAGCCATCCATTCCATCTCATCCTGTCACCTACATATACACATGCCTCGTCTATATATCCCCTCATCCGCTCATTCTGACCTCCATGACAGTCCCTTCACCCATACATTCCATCTCCTCACCTACCTACCCCTAATTCTCTCACCTACCCCTCCCAACAATTCTCCACCACATGCTCATTAAGTATTCATACATAGTTGGATCAGACCCCATTTAGAGAAAGGATGATCTGATATCCCTTATTTACAGACAAGAGAAACAAAATCTGATGAGTTTTTTTTATCCCCTTTTGGTAGTGGAAGAACTGGGAGCCAATGATATGTTTTAGAACTCTGCTCAGTGATTTTTCCCACTAGCGCATACACTATTATTTTAGTGTCCAGTTACATCATGAACTAAAGATATGAACCACAGCTTAAAGTGTCTTTATTTGTAGTAACTTCAGTTTTTTCATAAATGGTTTTCAGATGTTTGGGAATGGCTTCAGCTCACAGTCATTCTGCAGCAGAGGAAAGCTCAGGGAAGGGAGAGAAAGTCCTCCCCTCAAACCCCTCCCGACAACCTGCTGGAAAAGGCTTCTGTGTATTTTCTCCTAGAGGCATGATGCCTCTAGGAGATTAACAGATACTGATTTAGAAAACACCCCAGAGTCTGCAGGAACCTGACACTCATGAGACTGGGGTACATGTTTCTGAACACCTCCCCTAGGTGCCAAATAGCAACTGTTGCTGTGTTGTTTTTGTTGTTGCAGATAAAGAAGGAAATGTTCATTTTGCTTAGCACCATCTTAGATGGTCACATGTGCATAGCTTTTGACCTTTTCTACTTGTCTGGTAAGATTATCCTAAACATATACTAGTTATTGCAAATAAGTGAAACCATGGGACCTATTTTTCTTTGGGTCTGGCTTACTTCACTTAGAATACTTTTTTCCAAGTCTTTCCATTTCCTAACAAATGAGGTGGTATCATTCTTCCTGATGAATTCCATTTTACACACACACACACACACACACACACACACACACACACACACACATTTTCTTAATCCATTCATCTACTGAGGGGCATCTGGGTTGGTTCCATATCTTAGCTATGGAGAATAATGCTGTGATAGACATAGTTGTGCTGGTAGCTTTAGTATGGTCTTGTTTGTGAACATTTGGGTAAATGCCCAAAAGTGGGATTTCTGGGTCATAGGGGAGCTCTATGTGGAGTCTTTTGAGGAACCTCCATACTGCTTTCCAAAGTGGATGAAATGAACCTCAAGATAGAGACTCAAGAGGTTTTATCTTTGTTGCTGTGCTTTCTTTTCTATGTTCTTCCCGCATGGTATAACCCCTGCTTTCGCTATATTTGATTTGGGTTCCTGCATCTTGTATATCCATTTTTCTAATTTGGGGAGGCGAAGGGAAATAACAAATGCTGAAACAAGAATACAGGCTGACCCATTGTAACAATGAGATGTACAAGACATTATATTAAAAATGACTTTTACAACTTTGGGAGTGAGGGGAAGGGAAGAGTTGGGGAGGTGAAAAGGGAAGGGATGGTTGGGGAAAAACAAAGGAGGGGGAACAATGCTCAAGAGGAAATGAACTCATTACCTTACTCATGTAACTGTAACCCCTTTGTATAATATCTTTACAATAAAACATATAATAAAAAATAATATCCCTCCAAATATGTATGTAACTCTCAGGATATTAAAAATAAAACCATATGGGTGGGGTTTGTAGATCTAGAAAGAGCAATAGAATGGGTGAAATTTATCAAGTTGCACTGTACTGACTGACTGACATGGCTAAGTGAAACCCCATTGTACAACTACTTAAAGAATTTATAAAGAAATAAAATTTAAAAATCATTTGTTTTCTCTAGTCTATCATACAAAGATTCAACAGTTTGTTATGTTACATTTGTATTTGAATTTGTGTACTTTCAGAATTCAGTGGCATAAGTTTTTGTCATAGCATCTCCTAATGAGGATGAAAAACTATAAAGTTACTTTATATTTCCAATCTGATACCTTAGAGCAATAGGTTCAATTCCAAATTTATTGTGATTTCTAAGTTGTAGTGATCACGTCTATAAAGAAATGTGTATTGATGCTAACACCCTCACAAAATGACAGTAAATACTAAGTTGCTATATTGATATTTTTATATTTAAAAAATTTTGGTGTATTAAATTTGAGAAAATGAAACGAGCTACTAGTCTATTGGTGGTACTTTATAATAGGCATTAATTTTCTAGAGCACAACCCTTTCCTCACAAAAAACTCAATATATAAAATAAAAGCAATAATATTAAGCTCAAAAAATAATAAGTTAAAAAAAGGGAGAACTATTTGCCATGAAGAATGAAAAAAAGAAGGAAATGCTTCCTGTGCTATCATTTATGATTTTTCTCCCCATATATATACCACTAGCCAGACAAAGCATACACACACACACACACACACACACACACACACACACACACACGTACAGTCACACTCCACTGAGTCACACCCTATGTACTCCTCGGAAAGGAATTTTTCTTTACTGATTACTGTCACTGTATAACTCCATGTTTTATGAGGAATGGTGATTGTGAATTTTCTCACAGAAATCAGTTGCTGAGAAATCAAAGTCATTTATTATCAGAGAGGGCCTTTATTATACTCTAATATTCCTCTTAAAACTCTGTATTAGGATGAGCTAGAAGGAGTTCACCCTTGTCTAGCAGCCTCAAGTCAAGGTGGCCTAATACCTCCCACGGTTACTTTGCCATGGCTCAGAGCTCCAGTTTCAGGAGTCCATGTTGGCTCCAGAGCCAAGAAAGGAAAGGAGCACACTGCTCCGAATGGACACTTCTGCTCAGAGGTCAGAGAGATTGACTTCTGCTAAAGTGAATTCAAGAAAATGTGAAGAATAGGGATGGGAAGGTGGCTCAGTGGTAGAGCGCTTGCCTTGCATGCATGAGGCCCTGGGTTCAATTCCTCAGCACCACATAAACAGAAAAGGCCAGAAGTGGCACT
>NW_012267269.1:3894881-3901268 GCF_000151885.1 Dipodomys ordii
ACAAAAATAATGTGAAGAATAATATTCACTATTAACTTAGGGCATTCATCTACTTGCTTTGCTTTCAACCTCGCCTGTTCCAAACTTTCAGGCTTCCAAAATGGTCTAGATGGTGGTCTAGATGTTTAGGTTTTCTGATTGTGTGTGTGTGTGTGCATGCGTGTGCATGTGCGTGTGTATATGTGTGTGTGTATGTGTTTGTGAACTGTTTCTTAGTTGTTACTGAAAAACTTAAATGATCTTTCATCTACTCATTTGAAATTATAATTGTGAAAAAATATATGAAGAGGTGGGAGGGAAGGGACGGTAGGGGAACAACAAAGGAGGAGGCAACAATGCTGGATAAGAAATGTACTCATTAGGGCTGGGAAGGTGGCTCAGTGGTAGAGCGCTTGCCTTGCATGCCTGAGGCCCTGGATTCGATTCCTCAGCACCACATAAGCAAAAAGAAAAAAGCCAGAAGTGGCACTGTGGCTCAAGTGGTAGAGCGCTAGCCTTGAGCTGAAGAGCTGAGAGACAGCACCCAGGCCCACAGTTCAGGCCCCACGACTGGACCCCCCCCCCAAAAAAAGAAATGTACTCATTACCTTCCTCATGTAACTGTAACCCCTCTGTACAGTATTTTCACAATAAAAACTTATTTTAAAATATTTGTCATCATGATCGTTCTTATATTCAGGAATGTAAGTACGCTGTTGTTCAATCATCCTCCCATCCATTTCCAGATTGTTTCTTGCTCAATTGATAGTCTATAGCCATTAAACACTTCTCATTGGCAACCATCGTTCTATTTTATCTCTTCTTTATAAACTATACATGTAATGCATATAAGCATATAATACAACATTTATCTTTTTGTGGCTTAGTTTGCTTAGCATGATGTCCACATGTTTCATCAATGTTGTAGCAGAATTTCCTTCCTTCTTGAGACTGAATTGTATTCTACTGCAGGCATGCATATATCACACACATATACATGATATATACACACATATACACATACACACTCATTCACTGATAGATGTGTATTGCTTCTACTTTTACTGTGATACTGCTGTAAACATTGTTGTTCCATTTTGTCTAGAGGGTTCTGTGAAAAAGAGAATCTACAACTGCTCCTGCAGACTTCTAGATTCTATTTAAGTTAGAAGCCTAGGGTTTTTTCATTTACATGTGCAGGTAATAACTCCTTTGCAATCTCCTGGCAATGGTTTAAACAAAAGCTGAGAAGCATTTCACCCACTTCCTATAGATCTACTCATCCATGAGCCAAGAGATTCTTGTGTTAAGTCTTGAGTATAACCTTCAAGATAGGGGACAATATGTGGTAGGACACTATTTTTCTTAAAGATTTTGGGTCCTATATGGTATTTTTTTGTGTATCAGATCCATACTATAAATATAAATCAATATGGAAAACAAAGACAACTAAACTAATTGCATGTGTGGAGACAGGTTAAATTTTGGGAAGAGTGCTGAAGGGAAAGGCTTTTAGGATCCAAATTCTGCATACTAGTTGCTAATTGAGGGACTCTGAATTAATTAGTTATGTACTCATTATGGGATATTAAATATATATTGGATGAAAGGCTTATTCTATACAATTAGAAATTATAGAAATCATTAACAATGATTAACAAAGTAACAAAGCATTAACAATGTAGTATTTTAAAAATGTATTTTCAGTTACTATAGTAATTGTGTGTACTTATGGGATTCAGTGTAACATTTTAGTTCATGTCAGCAATGTGTACCGATGAAATCAGGGTACTTGCCAAATCTGTTACTTTGTGCTGAGAACATCTGAAAAATCCCTTTAGAAACCATTTTGACAGATTTTGTTTATTAATGCCAACCATAGTTGATATTGATCAGAACAAATTATTCTTTTTACCCAAATGTACCCCTATATAAAGTAATAATCCTTTTCCATTTCTCCTTCCTTCCAAGGCCCTTGGAACTACTATTCTGTTTCCTACTTCTTTGAGAGAAAATTTTAACTTCTATAATCCTGCATTCATCTTTCTGTTCTGTGGCTCAGTTATTTCACACAAAACACAGGCCTTTGAAAAGAGAACCCTACTGCATTGTTGGTGGGAGTGTAAACTTGTTCAGCCACCCTGGAAAGCAGTATGGAAGTTCCTCAAAAGACTTCACATAGAGCTCCCCTATGACCCAGCAATCCCACTTCTGGGCATTTACCCAAACAATCACAAACAAGACCATACTAAAGCTACCAACACAATTATGTTTATTGCAACATTATTTACCATAGCTAAGATATGGAACCAATCCTGATGTCCCTCAGTAGATGAGTGGATCAAAAAAGTATTGTACATATATAAAATAGAATTCTATGCTTCCATCAGAAAGAATGACATCACCCCATTTGTTAGGAAATGGAAAGACTTGGGAAAAAATCATATTAAGTGAAGTTGCCCAGTCCCAAAGAAATTTAGGTCCCATGGTTTCCCTTACTTGCAATAATTAGTATACATATAGGATAATCGTATCAGATGCGCTGAAAAAGCCATGTAAGATGATATATGACCATATAAGATGATGCTAAGTGAAAGGAACACCAAGATATGGACACAGAGGTTTGTCTTTATTGTTACTGTTTTAAATGTACCATGTGATTTTATTTATTTTTTGTTGTTTCCTTTGTATGTTCTTTCCCCTATAGAATATCCCCTGTTGTCACTGTATACTGTACAAGGGGAATAACAAAACGCTGAAACAAGGACACAGGATGACCCATTGCAACAGATACCCACAGGACCATATGTTAGATGTGAACTTTACAACTTCGGGCAGCGAGGGGGACAAGATGGAATAGGAGTGTGGGAGCTGGGGAAGGGAAGGGATAGTGGGACAACACCAAGGAAGGGAAGGGGTAACAATGATCGTGAAGTAATGTACTCATTGCCTTACTCATGTAACTGTAACCCCTCTGTACAACATCTTAACAAAAAAACACAGGTCTCTTATATACAGGATTTCTCCTTTTCTTCCCCCCTCCTTCCCACCTCCTCTTATTCTCTTCTCTATGTGTCTCTCTTCTCTCTTACCTCCATTCATGTTTTTATCAATCTCTCTCCCTTTCTTTTTTCTCTCTCTCTTTTTGATACTTTTGAGACACAGTCTTACTAGGTAACCCAGGCTGGCTAGGACTAATGATTCTCCTGTTTCAGCCTCCTGAGTGCTGCTATCTCTGTTATTGGGATCAAATTAAAACTATGGACAGAATTTCATTATTTTTATGGATGAATCATTTTTACTGTGTATATATTTTCTTTATTTACTCTTCTGTTACTGGACACCTAGACTGATTTCTCATGTAGGGTATTGTGAACAATGCAGCTATAGACACATGAACACAGACATCTCTTTCACCTGCTAATTTCACTCCCTTTAGCAATTTACCCAGAAGTGGAATTGCCGTGTCATGCAGCAGTTTTCTTGTTCTCTCTCTCTCTCCTCCTCCGTCTCTCGCTCTTCCTCTCTCTCTCTTTCTTTCTCTAGAAACTCTATACTCTTTTCTGCAGTGGATGTACTAACTTACATCCTTATTAACAGCATGTGGCAATTTTCTTTTCTCTTCAGCTTTGTTACAAATTTGTTACTTTTTTGTCTTTTCCATATCCATCATTCTAAATAGGGTAAGATGATAGCTCACCAACTAACATGATAGCTCATTGTAACTAGGGTAAGATGATAGCTTGATGAGCATTTTTCTTATGATCAGTGATAGTGAACATTTTTCATATACTTATTGACCATTTGTGTGTCCTCTTTTGAGAAAAATCTATTCAGGTATTTGCCTGTTTGTTCTTGCTGTTGAGCTGATCATATTGCTTGTGTATTGTGAAAATTAATCCCTTATCAGATGAGTAGTTTGTAGATATTTTCTCCCATTCTGTGGATTGTATCTTCATTCTTTTGTTTCTGTTTGAAAAATCCCACCTTTTTTAGCACAATGTAATCTCATTTGTTAATTTTTGCTTTTATTATCTGTGTTATTGGAATCATATAAAAATATTTGCCTAAACTAATGTCCTGAACTATTTTCTCTATTTCTTCTAATAGTTTCACAGTTTTGTGAAAACTTAAACTCACATTTAAGTTTTTTATTCTTTTGAATTAAAATGTTGATATGTGTTACTTTGGACATTTTAATAATATTCTTCCAATACATGAACAATAGATGTCTTTTTATTTTGTCTGTGATTATATTTTTTAAAAACTTCCTTGTAAACATTACTTTTTCCTAGACTTAAAAAAATAAACAGTGAATTCCAGTGCCCTGCATCTTGTTTATACATTTTTCTAATTTGGGGAGGGGAAGGGAAATAACAAAATGCTGAAATAAGGATACAGGTGAAACCATTGTAATAATGAGATGTACAAAACACTATGTTGAAAATGAACTTTACAACTTTGGGTGGGGGGAGGGAGGATTGGAGAAGTAGAGAGGGAAGGAATGGCAGGAGAAAAAGGAGGAGGTAACAATGCTCCATAGGAATTGTACTCATTACCTTACTCATGTAACTGTAACCCCTCTGTACAGTATCTTTACAATAATAAACATACACTAAAACACTCTCCACAGAACAAAAGGAAAAAAGTAATGTGAATGGAATTGTAATCTTACTTTCTTGGAATTTTCATTATTTACATGTTTTATTTCTATTTGCATTTTATTTCTATTGATTAATGGTTGCTTGATTGTAATGGGACTCAGTTTTGCTAGGCTAGTGCTCTATTGCTTGGGCCATACTTCTAGCCTTTTCTTGCTTTAATTGTCCATCAGGATAATTTCACCCTGTATAACTAAGGTTGCAGGCATGTACTACTGTGCATGGTTAGTTACTGAATTTTGTCTGTTTTGTTATCCTGCAATTCTCTGAATTCATCAGTTTTAATAGATTTTGGTAGAAACAGTGTACTTCTCGGTTGTGAAGGAAAACAACCCTGGCACTTCCAGCCAGCCATCTTGGTTATTTAACTCATAAAAAAAGTATTTTTAAGCAGAAAAAAATGTATATGACCTGTTTTATGTTTTTTTGGGATCAACATTGGATTATGGCACTCTGCTACTTAAAGTATTCAGCAGCTTCCAGTATTTCTCAGCCTTGTTTTTCATTATCACCTCCTTAAAAAACCTTTTAAGATATTTCTCTCAGTCCACTCCAATCCTCATGAAATTTTAATTCCATAAATATGCTCTTGGTTAACACATGCTGTGGCTCTTTGGAGGCTACACACCATTGTCAAAAGGACTCTTTCCTCTACTCCCAAGAACTAAGTTTTTACTCCTTTAGAGGCATCGTTGCGCCATTGGGAATGCATACTTTTTGGTAGGATTGGGAATATTTACTGTGGTTTTCAAGGTCAAGTCCCTTACCAGCTCTCCACATTTCCTCTCTGATTGAGCTGTTCTCTTGTTTCTTCCCCTTGTTCATGATGACTATTGTCCAGTTTTTCTCTCCTGGCCTTCTTTCCTTCTAGTTCTTTAATGGATTCAAGTACATTCCTACTTTAGGAACTGTATGCTCTCTGCCTGGAGAGCTCTTTTTTAAGTCTTATATCTATATATTGTTACATATATAGAGATCTATATATTGATATTCATATATATGTATGTATATAAATAGATAGATACATAGATATCTATTGCTAGTTAGTATAACTTTCCCAGAAAAAAATTTCGTTCCTCCTTCTCTTTTACACTGGTCTATATTAGATCACTTTTATTTCTTTTTTCTAATTATGTTTTTTATTGTAAAAATAGTGTACAGAGGGGTTACAGTTACACAAGTAAGGTAATGAGTACATTTCTTATGGAGCATTGTTACCTCCTCCTTTGTTTTTCTCCTACCATCCCTTCCCTCCTCACCTCTCCAACTCCTCCTTCCCTCCCTGCCACAAGTTGTGAAGTTCTTTTTCAAAGATAGTGTCTTGTATATCTTATTGTTACATTGGGTCAACCTGTATCCCTATTTAAGCATTTTGTTTTTTCCTTTCCCCTCCCCAAATTAGAAAAGTGTATATACAAGATGCAGGGCACTGGAATCAAATACAGTGAAAACAGGGGATAGAACATGGGGGAAGAACATACAAAAGAAACAAAAAATCACATGATACATTATAAGTATGTTAAAAAAAAGAAAGAAAAACCCACTTATGTCCCTGTCTTGGGGTTCATTTCACTTAACATCATCTTAACTGGTCATATATATATATATATATATATATATATATATATATATTATTTTGCTTGTCCTAAACATGTATACTAGTTGTTGCAAATAAGGGAAACCATGGGACCTATGTTTCTTTGGGCCTGGCTTACTTCACTTAATATAATTTTTTCCAAGTCTTTCC
>NW_012267269.1:3901318-3922947 GCF_000151885.1 Dipodomys ordii
AAAAACATTTGAATACATATCTTAGGGTTTATTTCCCTAACATCAACTTATCTGACCTTTTCTGCTTGTCTCAGACATACACTAGTTTTTGCAAATAAGGGAAACCATGGGACCTATGTTTCTTTGGGCCTGGCTTACTTCACTTAATATAATTTTTTCCAAGTCTTTCCTTTTCCTAACAAATGGGGCAATGTCATTCTTTGTAATTTGTCATAATACATGTGTTTATATTATTGCTATATGTTGTTATATGTTGCAAACTTGAGCCCCGAGACTTAACTCATTAAGTTAGATGAATCTAACTCAAATGTCTAAAATTGTTGAAGCAAGAAATAATGAAAGCATTTTTGAGAAGCTGTCCTAAGTTTGTATTGCTTATAATATGAATACACACATTATTACTCACAGCGGCAACTATATTTGTGAGTTAGGCAAGGTACCATTAGCTGGTAAAGAAAAACAAAATCCTGAAATCACAAAGTTTTAAGAACATAATGAATTTCTCATTTACATCAAATTCAATTTTCAAGGCTCAATTAGAGTTCATTTAGCGTCTGGTTAATAGAGCATCTTTAACACCTGGCTTTCAGGTCACCCTATTCCCTGGGTCTGAAGGTCAGTTGGAGGAATGTTGAGACTTGCAGGGGGCTGATGTAGTCTTAGAGACAGAATGTGTCACTTTTTGCCCATATTTGTTGTTGTTGTTGTTTCTGTTATTGTTTTTAAGTAGACTTAATAGCATCCCGTGTCCTTATGTTCCCCCTACAATAATTCGGTTTCTTGGCCACACTTCTTCATAAGGGAGGTCTGCGAGCTCAGAATGTCACACAGCTGGTTTCTGCTGCAGTCCCACAAGGGAACGCATGTTGTTTGTGTCTGATGCAAATGGAGTTGTCAGTCACTCTCAAGAACTTAGAAGCCCACTGAAGACAGGATCATGTGAGTTTTATTCTAGAAGCTATTTTTGCTTGCTTCATTATCTTCGAGTGAGATAGAGTAGAGATGGGGAAAGAGGAATGGGTTAGAAATGGACTATAGGTGCCTAACTGAACAAAAGAACTTGTGGCCATGTAACAATTCAATCTTCCCAGGCTCTTCTTATGTAGCTGTGCTCATGATGTGCACAGATTAGCATCTTGTAAGCTGAATGTAAGCCCAGGTGGGGTTCTGGTTATACTGCTGGCAGCATTGTCCTTAATAAAATGAGCCCTTTTAACCAGTGGGCTATTTTCAGTTTCCAAATCACCTGATAACTCCTGGTCTTTTGATGAACTACAAATAAAAACCAGTGCTCCATCTCAAGGGGGATGTTAATAAAATAGTGTTCTGTTTGTTTAAAGAAGAAAAAGACGTATTATGTATGTCTGGTTCATAATACAACAAGGCAATTGTAACTGATCTATGAAATCATGATCCTGTACTTCTGTCTGAGCCAAAGCTTACCTGGCCATCCTTCAAGCTTGCCATTCTTTTCTATGCCAGAGAATGGGAACAGACATTTGAGCCTGGCTGTTTCTTTTGAGGAGTTTGTGAGCCTCCCCCCTCTGTCTGTCTGTCTGTCTGTCTGTTTCTGTCTCTGCTCTTTCTCTCTCTCTTTTTCTCTCCCTCCCTCCCTGTGCCTCCCTTCTTCTTTTGACTTAGCAGAAAGAAAGAAAGTAATAATTCAGAGCTTGGTGTATTTAAGTGGACATTGTCAACTCTGTTATTTCTATTTCAAGTGTGTTGGCGTGCGTTTGAGACTTGCCCTTTTCTTCTTTCTGTCTCATCCATATAACGCTTTTGAAAAGTTGAAGAAAAACCCATGAAAAGAACAAGGCATAACCATATAGAAAAATGTCAGACATTTTAGAGCCTAAATGTCAAAGAAGTTAATTTGAAAATTGGATGTTTCTCAAGAAATATTAGTACTGTCTACTTCCTGCCCCTTTCACCTGTCATTTGTTTCATACTTTTAGGAAAGTGAAATGTCAGGTCAGTACATGAAAACTCATGAAAACTTTTTGATTGATACTGATCAGAAAGGTACAACAGTTGTGAACCAAAGCTGGTTGAAAAGTTCACATGGTCATTATTATTGATGCCTTACTATGAATAGTAAAGAGTTTTATGCTGAAGTTCCACAGAGCACCAGAGCTAGACAATGAAGAAGCTCTGAAATCAAAGGCTGTCAAACTTTACAGCATTGTTGATTTTTCAGCAAGTTAGTGAATACTTCGGAATTCCTTTGTATTATGAAAAACATCCTCATTTAGAGCAAGAGCTTACTATAGATGCTGGGAAGACAGGATTCAGTCAGATCTCTGCTGTCTATGAGATGTTTGGAGTTTATTTTATTTCTGTCCACCTGGATGTCCCTGTGGTTACCAACATGACTTGGCTTGCTGGATTTTGTTCTAGGTCTCCTCCAAAGCAGAGAAGACTGTTGTTGGGAATAATGCTATTTGGATGAGATTTGGGAACCTCTCAGCCAATCTTCTTTGTGGCTATATTGCATTACATTTTCGGCTGTTGAGTCAAGAACCACATCTGCGGGCAGCTGGATTGGCATTTCCAGGCCCATCAGCCACCCTTCCATCAGCCATTCTAAAGAAGGTCCAGTTGTGAAGTAGATAACGAATGTGTAAGATGTGGTTCTTAGAGGCTGTCTTTTAGAGACAATAAGAAATGATCAAATTTAATATTAAGTGACTACCCAGTTATAGTTTATACTTAAGCGTTTTTGTGTCTTGAGTGCTTTCTTGAGTTTCCATTAGAAGGCTTTCTTAGTGATTAAATCATTTTGTTGTAAAAGGTACAATACAATTCTTCTATCTAAAATGTTTTTTTTCTTTTTTGCTGGTCCTGGGGCCTGAACTCTGGGCCTGGGCACTGTCCCTCAGCTCTTCACCTCAAGGCTAGCGCTCTGCCACTTCCAGCTTTTTCTGCTTATGTGGTACTAAGGAATTGAATCCAAGGCCTCATGCATATAAGGCAAGCACTCTACCACTGATCCATCTTCCCAGCCCCTATCTAGAATTTTAAAGGATTCTCCTATAGTCTTTTGCTTCTTGATTTGTGTGTGTGTGTGTGTGTGTGTGTGTGTGTGTGTGTGTGTGTGTGTGTGCGCGCAGGTGTTTGTGCTGGAACTGGGGCTTGAACTCAGGGCCTTATGTTCTCACTTGGCTTTTTCACTCAAGGTTGGCATTCTACCACTTGAGCCATACCTTCACTTAAGCTTTATTGCTAGTTAGTTGCACATAAGAATCTTACAGATTTGTCTTCCTGGGCTGGCTTTGAACTGTTATCATCACATCTTAGTCTCCTGAGTAGCTAGGATTACAGGCAAGAGCCACCAGTACCTAGATTTCTTGGATTTTTTTTTTTTTTTGTCTGTGGTGGGGCTTGAACTCTGGGCTTGGGCGCTGTCCCTCAGCTCTTCAGCTCAAGGTGAGTGCTCTACCACTTGAGCCACACTGCCACTTCTGGTTTTCTAGTGGTTTATTGGAGATAAGAGTCTCATGGACTTTCTTGCCCAGGCTGGCTTTGAACCGAGATCCTCATATCTCAGCCTCCTAAGTAGCTAGGATTACAGGTGTGAGCACTGGTGCCTGGCTCTTGGATGATTTCTTAAGCTGGGACTTGGGAGCTGATGGCAGGAAGTCCTTTCACAAGTTTATTTTATTCATTGTTCAGGCTTTTCCGTTTGTTGGGTGGGGATAAATATATTCCCTTTAGTGCAGGCACTCCTGGAAAAGGCTTTAATTTAGAATAAAATGATCTAACTAGTCAGCTTATTTTTCTCCTTGTTGTCATTTTGTTGAAACAAATACAAATAAGTTGCAAGCTCTTTGGAATTCCTTCAGGGATCTGTACCCTGGATAACTCTTCTTACACTGTGAGCTGAGGCACAAAAATGTCCTCACATTTTAAGACACATTTCTCTACTTGGTGTGACTTCTTATTTCATGGATTTGATCTGTGACTTGCTTAGATCAATGCAGGTAGACTGTTAAGCCTTTGAGGACAGTGCTACACCCTCTCCATCCTGCCTAGCACCATTCATGGTAGATACTTGTATGTGCTTCCTTTGGAGGCTGAAATTAATTGTCTTTATATCACCTCTATATGCATTGCATCTCTTTTTGACTCTTGCTAGTGATAGATTTACCTGCATAATCCAAGCTATTCACTTTGTGTAAATATTTTACGTGTGTTTGCAAAGACTCTGTTTCCCTGTCTGGGGTATAGCATATTTTGGGCAGCTACTGTCAGTGTAATACAACCACCATCCCATGTAATGCTGTGGCTGGTCATTGGATCCTTAGCTATAGTACCGAACTTTAAAATGTTTGCTTCTATTTTATTTTGGCTGTTTGCTTCCAATCACTTGTGCTTTCATATCCTCTTCATGTTCCTTATTCTCTTATCTTTGCACTATCAAGTTACAGCATTGATATTGGCAACTTGTGTCATCAGTAGTGAAGTTTGCTTGTTATTTGTGATTAAGGACAAAGAATCAGAGTGAAAGCCATTGTCCCCATGGCATTGAAAGGCAGCTGATTTATCTCTCTGCTCAGTCCAACTTTACTCACTGGCAATTATCTGGGTTCTGCCATCTACAGATAAAGATACACATTACTTCTTAGAACTCTAAGGTCATTTTTTATGCTTTTTATTGTAAAAATAGTGTACAGAAGGGTTACAGTTACATGAGTAAGGTAATGAGTACATTTCCTATGGTCCATTGTTACCTCCTCCTTTTTTTCCCCCTACCATTCCTTCCCTTGCTACCACTCCAATTTCCCTCACCCCCCCCCACCAAGTTGTAAAGTTTGTTTTCAACACAGTGTCTTGTACATTTCATTGTTACAATGGTTTTGAGTTCAAATGATCTACATCTTCCCTATGCTTGACTTTTGCTTTTCTCTGTATAGAATCCAAGTGATTGGGTCTTGTCCCATCCTCCATGGTAAAATTCTCCAGTGTTTTCCCATCTCCTAAATGGCTCCTAAGGAATTTCCTATTTCTGATTGCTTCTGTGAGTTTCCCCCTACTGGTCTCACTTTTAGTAACTGCTTCCCTCTACACTGGCTTCTTGTGCTGCTTCACAAGCAGGCCAAACACACTTCTACCTCAGGGTTTTCCATTTAGTATTTAGCAATGCAAGTATTTATTGAGTCCACTACATAGTCCTGGCTGGCTGCAAATTTGTGACCCTTCTACCTCAGCCTCGTGAGTGCTAGAATTAAAGACATGCTTCACTGTACTGTGTCAGTATTTAGCTCTTAAAGTGAAACAATCTCATTTCAGAGACCTCTGTTTTGGGGACAGATGTACATGTGTATGTGATATGTTCTTCTTCTAAGCATAAGTTCTTTGGTGAATAAAGTCCATTTCTATTTGAGATATAATGCTATAGGATACTTCTGACGTACCATTTACAGACTTTTGTTACATCTCCATTTTGCAGTTGCACAAAATATTTGAAATCCTTATTTTATGTTCCTTTTAAAAATTTTGCATCTTATCTCTCCCCCCAATTCCTCCCCCCTCTCTCTGTCTTTCTCTCTCTCTCTCGTGTGTGTGTGTGTGTGTGTGTGTGTGTGTGTGAATGTGTGTGTATTTGAGTTTAAATTCATTGCCTTGTGTACATGCTTGATTCTTTCCCCCATGGCGGGTTCAAGGATACCACTGGAGCCAAGCCTTCAGTCCAGCTTCTTGCTGGCTAATTGGAGGTAGAATCTCAAGAACTTCGCTGCTTAGGCTGTCTTTGAACAGAGATCTTCAGATCTTGGCTTCATGAGTACTTAGGGTTATAGCCACAAGCTACCACTTGCTTGCTACATCTCGTTTCTTGATCATGATTCGTATACTTTAACTGTTGATATATATTTAGTTCTTATTGGCACTCTTGAGATCAAAGAGTAAAATTGCCTCTTACATCAGCAGAAGCTTACAAATAATGGCCATGGTGACAACCAGCCTTCTCTCATCTAAGACCTATGGGGAGAGGAGACAGGGTGAGGCCTACAGCACATAATTGGCAAGGGCACCCTCAAACAATCTCTCAAAACTTCTGCATGCCATTTTTTGCCATCGGTAAAGAGAATGAGACTTGAACATTTGATCCCTGAGGCCCTTTTCAGCCCTAACAATCTGTGAACTGTAAGCAGGGTCGCCACTCAGGCCATAAATATCTGCTAGATTATGTTGTGTTCTCTCTTAGACCTTACTTGCTCTTTGCCAACATTCATGTTCAATTTTTCCACCTAACAAGAAGACCAGAGGCAAGTGACTTAGAAAAAGTACCACCCTGCTTTCTGCCAGGTATCTCCCCAAGCTAGCCATGGCCTTCATTGATGGGCTTTTGCCAGAATTTGGCCTGCCTTAGTCCCCTTCCTCAAATAAACTCTAAAGTACTCCTTGATGAGTGAGAAGCTGCCAGGGGTACTGGCAGTGAGTTGTATAATTAATTTTTGATGTTTTCCATGTGACATTTGGTGCGAGGGTAGTAGGTTAGGGTTGGTATGTGAGGGTTTTCCTGTGGATATGGCTGACGCCTGCTGGCCAGACCAGATGTGGAGCACATCTGTCGGGGGAGCTTCTTGTTTCTCGGCACTCAGCCAGCTGCAGTGAATATTGATCACTGTCTCTGCAGCTCTAAACATCACCCGTCATTGTTTGTGTCTCATTCACAGCTTTGATTCATGCACTCTGTTTAGACACACAGAGCTCAGTCTTGAAAGCATTTTCCCTAAAGTGCTATGGGGATGAATGAGACATACTCATGACATACCTTGTTGTATGTGTGTTGGAGTGGGGTGCTCTCTGCTGGCCTTATCTTTCATCCTTCCAATAGTCTTTCCAGAGGAATCTTGACTTCTTTCAGGGATGAAAGTGACCAGTAGAGAATTGAGCTGAACTTGAACTCAGACTTCCCACCTTCTCAGTTCTCTCTGCGTGGTCTCTCTGTGGCTCCACGCTGCCCCTTGGTTGTAGCCAGGGCCAGGCTTCAGTCCATTGAAGTGGGGTCCATTCTTATGGGTTAGGCAGGAAGTTAGATCTCAATTCTATAACATTGTTCCTAGGAGGAAAAGTAGACTTTTAAATAAACATATTGGTAATTTGAACCTTTTGTAAAGAGAGTGGAATATTGTTGTTTTGTGTTCTATGTCTTGATACTCTTAGGCTTCGTGTATCATAAAAGATGATGACAATTGAAGTAAGTTGAGAACTGTCCTGAAATAAATATATTATTGGCCTTACTGAACTTTCTCATTACTTCTTTGCTGAAAATGAAAAAGAAAATATTACAGACAAAATAACATAATTAAAGGGAAAAAGAGAAAACAAATGCAAGCTTCAATTTATTTATGCATGTATGTATGCACTTATTTTTGGTCAGTAACGGGGCTTGAACCTCAGGGCCTGAGCACTCTTCCTGAGCCTTCTTTTGTTTTATTTTGTTTTCTTGCTCAAGACTGTTCTATCATTTTGAGCCACAGCTCCACTTGTGCTTTTCTGGTAGTTAATTTGGAGGTAAGCATCTCATGTCCTTTCCTGCCTGGGCTGGCATTGGATCATGATCTTTTTAGATCTCAGCCATCAACTCTTGACTCTAATGCAGACTTTTGAAGCACATAGATCTTGATGCTACTGTTTTGCAATTCATGTCTGTTTAATTGTGATATGGAAATCCTGCTTGCTTTTAAAAAGAGGAGCAGTAGAAGTACAGGGAGAGATGTGGATACTCAATTACTTTCCTCCAGTGATAGCTTGATGAGTTAAGCATAAATGAGTCAGAAAGTGATGAATTTTTTTCCCTCTGAAATACACATGGATTTTTACCAAAAAAAAAAAACACCAAGGGAAAATATGCTTGGAAAAAGTATTCTTTGTTACAGTTCAAAATATTTGAAATATAATTAAGGTTTTCAGAGGTTCCAACAAGTCCTTCTGGGTACTCACCTCAAATTTAGGTGTGTGTGTGTGTGTGTGTGTGTGTGCGTGTGTGTGTGTGTGTGTGTGTGTGTGTGCGCGCGCGCACATGACCTGAGCATTTAAACTATTTCACGGAGCTGCTGTCAGGGAGGCAGAATAGTCCTGTAAAATGACATGAGGCATGAGGGTCGATGTGCAAACCCATTTCACATTGGTTCTTTGGTATTGAGTAACATGAGTTTCATGTAACTTGACTCTTAGGAGATTTTACCTCAATCTCTGGGCCTGAAAGTGGAAGTCATTTCAAAGGGATTCCTCCAGATGCTGTGTTGTGCATCTTTCTTCTGTCATTCTGCCAGTGGTAGGCAATCATCCTCGTGAGTTTATGCTCAACTTATTGTATCACTGTTTCAGATCGAAGCCCAGTTCCCCACACTGTACCCAGCAGCTGCACGTGTGCTGAGGAACTTGGATATCTTGCAGAAGAGTGTCACTTAGGTACATGATAGCTTAGCACTTTGACAACATCTTTTATTATTTGCTTGGCTCAGCTCATTCATCCTGTCTTGGGACCTTTAGAAACACATTAAAAATTTTGAAGCTATTAACTTTGAACACATCTGTAGGATATCTCCCAAATACCCATGATTCTTCCTGATAGTTCTGGCAAGGCCCCTTGCCATAGCGTAAACTGGTCATGAAGAAGACATTTTTGTTTTGGGCAAATTATTATTAACCAGTTTTTCTCCCTAATAACTCTGTCTTTGGTGGGAGAAAAATTATCCTCCCTACATTGATAGTCCCTTCACACTGAACTATCAAATGCTTCTATTGTTTTATCTTAAATACTCATTTGTTTCCATCTTTATGTTCTATGTATTATAATTTGATACTTTCTGAGCATGGGTAATAGTTATATGGCAAAGTAAGCCATATGAATGCTTTACTTTCTTCAATCTCCAATTATTCTATAGCTCCAAATTATTTTTCAGTTATTTCTTACTTAGTTTCTTTCCTCCAGTGAACTTATCTCTTTTAGTATCAAAGTGGTATTTGGTCAGGCACTGGTGGCTTATGCCTATAATTGTAGCTACTCAGGAGGTTAAGATTTAAGGATCTTGATTCGAAGCCACTCTGAGCAGGAAAGTTCATGAAACTCTTATCTCCAATTAACCACCAAAAAGCTGAAAGTAGAACTGTGGATCAAGTGGTAGAATGCCATCCTTGAGCAAAAAAGGGCTCAGAGACAGACTGAGATCAGGCCCCAGGACTGGCACATACACACAAAAATGGTGTTTTGATGTTGCAAAGCTTCTGAATTAGATGTCTTCTTTTTGACCCCAATTACTATTGTCTAATTTCCAATTGGTTACTTGAATACTAATCAAACTAGTCTCTTTTTCTTGTTCTTCATTTATATTCAGTGCTACTTTTCATGTCTGAAATACTGACTTTTAAAAACCTTCATTAATGTCTTTTTATTAAAAATCTTTTAAGATTTTTTTTATCAGTCATGTGGCCTGAACTCTGGGCCTGGGTGCTGTCCCTCAGCTCTTCAGCTCAAGGCTAGTTCTCTACCACTTGAGCCACTTCTGGCTTTTTCTGCTTATGTGGTGCTGAGGAATCGAACCCAGGGCCTCATGCATGCAAGTCAAGCACTCTACCACTGAGCCACCTTCCCAGCCCTCTTTTAGGATTTTTTAAAAAATATGTGTACTTTGTTGCCTCAGTGTAGAATGACTGTTGACACATAAAACTCCAGCTCAAGGAAAACCTTTCCCATAGAATAAAATACTATGATGATTATAACAAATTTTGTTGGAATTTTTTTCAGCTAGTTTTTGCCAGTTTGAATCATTCATTTATGTGCTTTCTCACTTAGAGGACAAAGTAAGAACATTTCTTATGCTAAGTTTGGTATTAAAAAACACAGATAATTTGTAAACTCTGGTCTTGAAAAGATTCAATACATGCAAATTATATTAATATAAAGTGTATTAGCATCATTTTATATGGTCATGTGTACATAGCTATTGAGCTATTATGATCAACTGCTAGGATTATCCTAGACATACAAATAATTACAAATGAGGGAAATCATGGAGCCTGTTTCTTTGGGTCTAGTTTACTTAATATGATTTTTTAAAAGTCTACGCATTTCCTTATGAATGGGGTGATATTCTTTCTGATGGAAGCATAGAAGTCCATTGTATGTGTATCTATCTATCTATCTACCTACCTACCTATCCATCTGTATTACATTTTCTTGAATATTCATCTTCTGAGGGGCATCTGCTAATTGAATTGAACTTCAAGATATGGAAACAAGAGGACTTTTTGTTTCTTTTTTTATGTACTGTGTGAGGTTATTTCTTTTTTCCTTTGTTTTTGTTCTCTTTTTCTTCCTTTGGTTTATTCCCTGTTGTCACTGTTTTTGATTTTGTTAGCCTGTGTCTTGTGTATGTGTTTATCTGATTTGAGGAAGGGAAGGGGAATACCAAAGTGGAGAGACAAAGGACGAAGGGTGAACAAATGCAACAGTGATCCTCACAAGACAATATGTTGGAAATGAACTTTATAAATTGGAGGGAGGTGAGTTTGGGGAAGGGAAAGTGGGAGAAAATGAGGGAGGGGGTAACAATGTTCGACAAGAAATATATTCATTACCTAATTTATGTAACTGTAACCCCTCTGTACATCACCCTTACAATAAAATAAAGTTACAAAATGCAAACAGTAGTACAAGGTACACAGTAAAAAAAGTGTCCCTTGCATGTATACCTTAAACTCCCAGTTTTCCTTCCCAGAACCAATCACCTGTTGGGGTTTTTTTTTGTCATGGGGCTTGAACTCAGGGGCTTGAACTCAGCACTTTACCACTTTAGGTTTTTTGGTGGTTCATTGGAGATAAGAATCCCATGGACTCTTATCTGGCATTGAACTGTGATCCTCAGATCTCAGCTTCCTGAGTAGCTAGGATTACAGGCATGAGCCACTGGTGTTCGGCTATGGTCACCAAATTTTGTGTAATCTTCCAGAGTCAGCCATTTATTTATTTATTTAGTCAGTCATGGGGCTTGAACTCTGGGTCTGAGCATTGTCCTTCAGCTCTTCAGCCCATTTTGTTAAACTGTTAAGGGATCAAAATATTTACTCCGTGAAACTTCACTTAAAAATTTACTCCATGAAGCTTCACTCCTGCATATACGTTAGCTAATTATGTATCCATGTATATACTCCTGTGTGTGTGTTTACATGGCAGATTGTATTATTGGCCTAAGAGCCACATACATGATAGAAAACATGAGCCATTTGTCTTTTTGGGCCTGGCTTACTTTGCTCATATAGCATTTTTCAGATCATCCCATTTACCTGATAATGACATGATTTCATCCTTCCTGACGGCTGCATAAAATTGCTTTATATATATGCATATACCCATATACATATATACACACATATATTCATATATAAATATGTATATACCTATTTTGTGGGAAATCTAGGCTGTTTCTATAACTTAACTATTGTGAACTACGTTACAAGGAACATGACTATGCAAGTACCTTTGTTGTATCCTATGATGCAGGCTTCCAATTGAGAGAACTAGCTGAAGACTCTTAACAGAGATAACTTGTACAAATGGTAATGCATTTTGCTGAGTTAGGAATACAGCAAAACAATTCAACTTGGGAAAGATGAAGTTTAGTTGTTCACATACTGAGTTAAAATTGGCTGAAAGGCTTCCAAGCAAAGCTGTCTGTCTGGCAGTTGGAAATGCAAGATGGGAATGTGAGGGAAGGACTGTGCATTAGAAATAGGAGGTCTAGTATGTGCTAAGATTTCCACGACATGGGCATGTTCTTAAAAATATCTTTAAGTAGTCAGACAAAGGAGTTGGCATTTAGCAAAGCAGTGTATGGAATGCAATGCATTTTAATCAGGTCACCCCTGTTCACATTCTCATCCATCCCTCCCGTACCCGCCCCTTCTCTCACTCTTCATTTTGTAGGATATATATTGAATTTTTTATTTTTGGTTGGTCACGGGGCTTGAACTCTGGGCCTGGGTGCTGTCCCTGAGCTCTTCAAGCTCAAGGTTAGCACTCTAGCCCTTTGGGTCATAGCGTCACTTCCTACATTGAATTCTTGACTGCATTTCCCCCCACTTTTTCTCTTCAGTCATCTACCCTCTTTCTCTTTGACCCCACCTTACCCTGTACAAGTATCTACTTCCTGGTATTCATTTTGTTGAACTTTGCCTTTCTAACACTTAACATTGTTGAGGACATATAGTACTTACACCCATATTACTCTCACCATTCTCAGCCATTTTCCAATTTTCTTGATAAACTCTTCATGAACAGCTCTGACTGTATTTTGATGCGGATCCCTTTTAGTTAGTTTGTTTTTTATACAAGTTGTGATCTTTGACTTCAACTTCAGATTCTGGGGGGATATTTTGAGGGACAATTTCATTTCTTTATGCCCCTTTGAATTTTTAGTTGTTTTTAAAAACGTGGTTTGCTGTGACATAAAAGTGAAAAACTGAGCATGTTGCTTTTGGTTTAGACATTGAGGCAGTTGACTTTACCGTTGTGGCCTCTTGGACATCTTTTCATTTTTCTCCTTGACATACTGAGAGAAATTTGAAGTTCTGTTACTTTTAACTTGTAGTTATAAAAGTTAATGGTTCAGTTACTGATCAAATCAAGCAGAAACTACAACAAACTCTCCCAAGTTCTCCATTAAAAATGACAGCCAGCTAGGTTTCTGACACTGGTGCTTTTTTTTTTTTTTTTTTACAAATGAAACTGGTTTGGTGATCATCACAGGGAATCCTGCCCTCCCACATGCCCTGGGAAGAATCTCTACTTCATCACTATCTACCTGTCCACTGTTAGTGCCTATCTCCTGTATGATCTCTGCCACACATGTGTCTTTGCTGCTGCCCCATCTGGTCTGGGTCAGCTGTCAGTGGAAGTCACTCACATCTGCACTGGCCCTGTTCCAAGGTCCTCTTGCCTGATGCTGTGGCTGCTGCTGGTGACATAATTTGGTAACTTATAGTGTCTATAAACACAAGTTTTCTCCTTAGCAGTTACTGTGGAAATATTTCAGTACTTGGAACTATTAGATCTATCATCTGAATGTTCATCTACTTTATGCAAAGATTTATTCATGATGTTCATGACAAACAGTTTGTAATGGTTTATTTCTCAGAGCTTCACACATTATAACGATGTGACCTACAATGCATGCTCAAGTCTTGCATTAGAGCCACTGCTACTGATTTTAAGGTGGAATGAAGATCATTCTCACTTCATCATAGGTTAATGCTGAAAGCTATTTTTTAAAAAACTTCCTGAACAATTTGTCCTGAACCTCAAAGTAAAATAAAATACTTGGTTTTTTTCTCAGCATAGACATATTTATTTGTCTTCTCTGTGTGAGTTCAAATTCAATAACTTATGAGTTGTGAGTTCTGAATTTGAGCCATTTTAGAAAAAACAAAAAATGCTGTGAAAGCCCCTTAAAGTATTGCTTAGTAGCATTCATCAGCTCCACAAAGCTAAATTCTCACTGTATTCTGGACATTGAGCCAATTAGTATCCTTATGAAAGTCTTCTGGATCAAAAGCAAATCTTCATTTGCTACAAATGATTTTTGCACTGGTCATAAAAAATGAATCCTAGCATGTGTGCTGGATTGTGTGTGTGTGTGTACAATGAGAATGAAATAATATAGCATGACTTGTTAACTACATATTCACAAGGGATGTTCTGTGCTCATACTGAAGTTCAATCAAAAAGGCTCAACTTTACTATAAAATGATGCTGCTGATGGTGATGAGGAGGAAGATTATTATTTTTTGAACCAATTGATATGATATTAAAATATGTGATATGATAAATATATGATATTAAAAATTTAATATCCAAATAAATTATTGAGCATGGGTAAAAATAGTAAAACATTAAACATTGATGGGGTGGGGCTACAGTCCAGTGCTTACTTAGTAGGTGTCAAGTGCTGAGTTCAATCCCAAGCAGTTTGTTCCCTTCTCCCAAACTTGGATTTTTCCTGAAAAATTCAATGAATAGATTGGTTTTGTTATATGGATGGATAGAATTCTTTGTCTACCATCATCATCATCATCATCATCATCATAATCTGTGGTATCTCTATACTACTGACAATGGCAATGACTCTTCTAAAAGTCATAATATCCTAGGTAGGTGCCAATTGCTTTTGCTGTGGTAAGTGTTATAGGACTGAGAAAAAGAAGGGATCGTGTTGGGGTTAGGGTCAAGGTTAGGATTAGGGGTAGTGTTAAAGATAAGATAAAGGTTATGGGTAGGTTTAGGGTGATGTATAGTTTAGGAGGTTGGGCTAGGGCTAGCAGTAGAATTAGTTGGGGATAGGGTTAGGATTCAATTTAAGGGTAATGTTAGAAATAGTGTTATTATGGTTGGGGGTAAGGGTAGAGGTTAAAATAGTATTAAGAATAAGAATAATAGTAGAGGTTTAGTTGGATTAGGGTTAAATGGTAGAGATAGAGATAGAGTTAGGATTAGTATTCAGGCTAAAGCTAGATGTAAGATTATTGTTAGGGTTAGATGTAATTTTCCTTTTAGAGTTTAGGGAAGGATAAGGCTAGGATTAAGGTTTAGAATACCAGTTAGGTTTAGAGTAAGGGATAGAGTTAGGTTTGGGTGTATGTTTAAGATTGTGGTTATTGTAGTGTTCATGTCAGGGTTAAGGTGAATTAGGTTTAGGTCTAGGGTTAGGGTTTTGGGTAGAGTTAGAGTTAGTGTTAGGCTTAGGTTGATAGTTTGGTTATGATTAATTGTAAAGTTAGGTTATGGTGAGGGTTTAGATTGGATTAGGATTAAGGGTAAATTTATGAAATGTATATCATGTAGAATTAGTGCTAGGGTTGAGATAAATTTAGGGTTTAGATTAAGGTTAAAAAGCATGATACAGTGAGGAGATTGTGTAGACTCTTGGTTAGGGTTTGGTTAATTTAGGGTTAATGTTGAAATTAAGATTATAGTAAGCATACTGGGTGGATTTATGGTTAGAATGAGGTTGGCATTAAATTTAGGTATAAAGTTAGAGTTAGGGTTAATATTGTAGTTAAATGAATATTGTGATGATATGCTATATATTTACTTTAGGGTTAGGTTTCAGTGTAGGATTAGGGCTATTGCTAAAATAGAGGTGATTTCAAGGATGTTGGTTATTTTAAGCCAAGGGTTCGAGCTCAGAGTTGGGTTGGTTAGGCTTCGGGTTAGGTTTATGGTTAAGATTAGTTATAAGATTACTTTTGGGGTTAGAATTAGTATTAGGACAAGGGTTCAGCGTAGAATTACAGACACGATACAAGGTACAGTTAGGGTTGGGTTTAGGATTAGGGGATTAGTGTGAAATTTAAATGTAACTTTAGTGTTAGGTTAGGACAAATTAATCTTAAGTATAGGTTCATGGTATGGATATCGTAAAGTTAGAGTTAGGGTTAAGGTTACATTCAAAAAATTTTATTGTTGAGCCTTTGTGATCCACTTCTATGAATATTTTCTTTTGCTCTCACTATGCAAATGTTTAGATTTGTTTAAATAGTCATGTCCAGGTGTAATTATTTGTCTCTTAATTTTATTGTCAAGGTGATGTAGAGAGGGGTTACAGTTACATAAGAAGGTTACACTTGAGAGTAAAGTTAGAGTTATGTTTAGGTACATGGTTAAAAGTGGGATTAGGGTGAGGAAACCAGTAAAGAGCTATGGTTATGGTTAGAGTAAGCATTTAAAGAGTTGAGGTTTCCATTACATGGAAAATTCAAGATAGAGTTAAAGTTAGGATTAGAGTTAGGCTTTGTGTTAAGTGTGAGGTTAGTATGAGTGCTAAGAATTGGTTTATAGGCTACATGGTTTTCCTCATTTGTAATAACTAGAATGTGCTTATAAATTTACAAGTAAACCCAATGGACAGTAGCAGTGATACTCACAAGACAATATGTTAGAAATGATCTGTACAAGTGGGAAAGAGGGAGAAAAATGAGTGAGGGCATAACCAGTAACTGAAACCCTCTCTGTACATCACCTTGACAAAAAATTAAAAGACAACTAATTACACCTGGACATGATTAATTAAACAAATCTAAACATTTGCATAGTGAGAGCAAAGGAGAATATTCATAGGAGTGGATCACAAAGGCTCAACAGCTATGTGCATATAATCATATAAAATGATGCTTATCGAAATGAACCCCAAGAAACAGAAGCAAGAGGTCTTTTATTATACTGTTCGCAGTTCTTTTCTTCCTTTTTACTTTGGTTTATTCCATTCTGCTGCTGTTTTAGATTTCTGTATCCTTTGCCTTGTATATAAGTTTATCCGATTGGGGAGAGGAAAGAGAAGCACAGAAATTGTGGATCAAAGGGTGTAGCAGCAAGAAAATGTGGTATATATACACGATGGAATGCTATGCCTCCATCAGAAAGAGTGACATTGCCCCATTTGTTAGGAAATGGAAAGACTTGGAAAAAACTATATTAAGTGAAGAAAGCCAGGCCCAAAGAAACATAGGTCTCATGGTTTCCCTTATTTGCAATAACTAGTGTATGTCTGAGGCAAGCAGAAAAGGTCAAATAAGTTGATGTTAGGTGAAATAAACCCCAAGATAAGGATTCAAATGTTTTTTCTTTCTTGCAATTGTTTCTAACATATTTATGGTTTCTTTGTTGCTTTGTATGTTCCTCCCCCACAGTATAACCCCTGTTTTCACTGTATTTGATGTTGGTATACTTTGTCAAGGGGAAGGGAAAAAATTGTTTAAATAGGGATACAGGTGGATACATTGCAACAATGAGGTGTACAAGACGCTATGTCGAAAAATGAACTTTAAAACTTTTGCGAGGGGTGGGGAGGATGGGAAGGGATGGGAAAGGGAAACAAAGGAGGAGGGAACAATGCTTGATAAAAATGTACTCATTACCTTGCCCATGTAATTGTAACCCATATGTAAGGTATTTTTACAATTCAACAGTGAAACCCACTAGACATTGTTTTGAAAATGAACTATACAACTTCGGTGGGGGAGGGAAGTCTGGAGGGGAAAACCTGGGAGAGAATGAGGGGGTGATGGAAATGTACTCATTACTTGAATCATGTAAGTATAACCCCTCTGTATATCACAATAAAAATAAAAAAAATGGGTTTGGTTTTAGGGTTAGGGAAGGGTAGGATTAGTTTAGAATTAGGATAGAGTTTGAAATAGTAGAAGTTTTAGGTTGAGGGTTTAAGTTTAGGTACAGGTAACAATTGTGGTTAGAACAGAGGTAATTTAAGGTTTAAAGACTGGGTTAGGGTTTGGTTTAGTTGTAAAGCTTTAGTTATTATTCTGATTAGGATTAAGAGTATAGATATACATACTCTGGTTTCTCTTCAGATCGTATAAATCTTTGGTCTTTTACTAAAGATATATATCAGGTAGAGATAGTCTTAGTATTACAGTTATGGTGAAGTTTAAATATAAGGTTAGTGTTGAAGTTATTAAAGAATAGTGAGGATACTTGGAATTATGTTTAAAACTGGGGTTCCTCAAAAGACTCCACATAGAGCTCCCCTATGACCCAGCAATCCCACTTCTGGGCATTTACCCAAATGAAAACAAACAAGGCCATAGTAAACCTACCAGCACAACTATGTTTGTTGCAGCATTATTCACAATAGTTAAGATATGGAACCAACCCACATGCCCCTCAGTAGATGAGTGGGTCAAGAAAATGTGGTTTACCATTATAACAATGAGATGCACAAGACATTATGTTGAAAATGAACTTTACAACTTGGGAGGGTGGAGGGAGATGTTGGGGAGGTGGGGAAGGGAAGAAATGGTAGGGGGAAAACAAAGGAGAATATAACAATGCTTGATAGGAAAGGTACTCATTACCTTACTCATGTAATTGTAGCCCGTCTGTACAGTATTTTTACAATAAAAACATAAAAGAAAATGTGGTGCGTGTGTGTATATATATATATATATATATATATATATATATATATGCAATAGAATTCTATGCTTCCATCAGAAAGAATGATACCGCCCCATTTTTAGGAAATGGAAAAACTTGGAAAAAATCATATTAAGTGAAGTTACCCAGTCCCAAAGAAATATAGGTCCCATGGTTTCCTTTATTTGCAAAAAATAGTATACATATAGGATAGTTTTATCAGATGAGTAGAAAAGCTCAAAAGCTATATACATATGACCATATAAGATGATGCTAAGTGAAATGATATGGACACAAGAGGTCTGTCTTTGTTGTTGTTGTTTTAAATGTACTAGGTGATTTTTTTGTTTCCTTTGTATGCTCTTCCCCTTATCGTATATTCCCTGTTGTCACTGTACTTGATTTTGGTACCCCGAAGCTTGTATATACATTTGTCTAATCTGGGGAGAGGAAGGGGATAACAAAACGATGAAACAAGGACACAGGATGACCCATCGCAACAGATATCCACAGTACGGTATATTGGAAATGAACTCTACAACTTTGGGTGGGGGTGGAGGGGTGAGGAGGAGTATGGGAGGTGGGAAAGGGAAGGGATAATGGGACAACAACAAGGGAAGGGGTAACAATGATTGACAAGTAATGTACTCACTGCCTTACCCATGTAACTGTATTCCCTCTGTACAGCATCTTTACAACAAAATAAAATTAAACAAAAACTGGAGTTAGGATTAGGTTTAAAATTAAAGTTACAGTGATAGAAGATAGAGCTGAAGTTAAGGTTAGGGTTTGGATTCAGTTTAAAGTTAGGGATAGTGTTAGTAGGAAGTTTATTTTTATGGTTTAGGGAAGGGTAGGATTAGGATTAGAGTTTACGGTAGGGTTAAGGTTAGAGTGATGGTTAGATTTAGGCTTAGAAGTATGTTTAAGAATATTTATAAAGGGCTGGGAATGTGGCTTAGTGATAAAGTGCTTGCCTAGCATGTATGCAGCCCTGGGTTTGATTCCTTAGTACCACATAAACAAAAAAGTCAGAAATGGTGCTGTGGCTCAAGCGGTAGAGTGCTAGCCTTGAGCAAAAGAAGCTCAGGGACAATGCCCAGGCCCTGAGTTCAAGCCTGGCGACTGGAAAAAAATGAATATGTGAAAAATAAAATCTGTTTTCATTTTTTAGAAAGTATGTTTAAGGTTAGAGATAATTCCATGGTTAGGGGTTGAGTTTAGAAATAGGCACAAAGTTATGGCTCATAGAATTATTAGGCTTCGGGTTAGGTTTTTGAGTAGGTATAAGTCAG
Source organism: Dipodomys ordii (assembly GCF_000151885.1). Taxonomy (NCBI): domain Eukaryota; kingdom Metazoa; phylum Chordata; class Mammalia; order Rodentia; family Heteromyidae; genus Dipodomys; species Dipodomys ordii. Next base: position 3,920,549 of record NW_012267269.1, read on the forward strand.
GTATAAGTTAGGGTCAGTGTTATTAGAAGGGTTAGTACTACATTTTTTGAAAGGGTAGGGATAGTATTAGGTTTATGCTTGAGGCAGAGGTAATTTTGCCATTAAAGATTTGATTAGGGTTAGGTTTAGGATTAGTGTTCTTAGTTTTAGGGTTAGGGCTACATTTAGTTGTCAGGTGAGGATTACATTAGGATTAGAATTAGTGTTAAAGGTAGGTTCATTGTATGGCTTTCAGTTGATGTTACTGCTGGGTTTAGGATGAAGGTTAAATGTAAAGTTAGGGTGAAACAATATTTGGATTAAGTTGATAAGTTAGTGTTAGAGTGAGGCTATCTGATAAAAGAGGATTATGGTGAGGTTTAGGGTTAGGGTTAGGAACTTATGAATTAAAGTTAAGAGTATGGTATGGCTAAAGTTCGGTACAAGTTTCGGGGCAGTGTTAGTTGTAGGATTAATGTTAAGGCAGGGTAGAATTAACATTATGATTAGGATCAGAGCTACAGTTAATACTATTATGGAGGTTAGGTTTAAGTTTAGATGTCTGTTCATAGTTATATTTATGATAGTGGTAATTTCAAGATTAAGGGTTAGGTGGGATTAAATAGCATTTAGAATAAAGAGGGAGGTTGGATCCTAGAGACTTGCTAAAAGAAATAGGGTCTATTTGAGACAGTAACAAGAGATTGTTGCTGAACCTACCTGTGAGGAAGCTGAGAAAGTAGGTATAGAGAGCTTGCTATATAAGTTTGCCTCGTAGGCAGGTCAAGTGGTCAGGGAAAAGAAACAAAAACAGACTATTAAAATTTTTTCTATGAGATAGTACTTTGGGAGGCAAGTGAACATCTTATATGCAATGAGCAGACATCCAGGGTATAAAGGACAGGGCTGACTGGGGGCTTGTCTTTCTCTTTTATTATCAATATATTGCAATTAATAAAGTCCTTCATTCGTTTGTTTCTTAGAATGCTAGTTCCTCCAAGCCTTACTTACCCAGTTCTCAGGACACATCATGCATTTCTGACTATCCCTATGGGCAGTTATATTGGTCTTGTGTGTTTCTCACATCCACACACCTAACCAATATGGAACTATATCTCTTTGTAAAGATGACCAGTACATTTCCAGATCTCTGATGTAACCTATTAAAGTGCTTCTAAACATATAACTACTCTTCAGTTTTATGCCAAAAGATGGAATCCAGCCTCCACTAGAAATTCTTATTGCTTCCTCTTACTTTGGTATTTGTGTCCATTAAATTTTTAGAAAGACTTAAAATACAGAAGAGAAAAATTATAATAAAGAAAATACTGTAAAATATTTGTGTGCCTACTACCTAGAATTAATATGAATTGAATATTTACTTATTTTATTAAAGGATTAACAATAGCAGGGAAGTCATCTTTCTGCATGTGTTGCTAATCCATTCTTTCCCAGAAGCATCTACTATCACAAATTCATCACAATTTCATCTCTTTTTCTACTTTTGTCACATATGTATATATTTTTACATTCTTATTTTGCGTACTTTTAGCATATTATACTATATGAAACAATCTGTAAATATTTTATGTTGTACTCTGCTTTGGGAATTTATATTGATATAAAAGAGATCTAGTTCATGAATTTTAATGTCTGTGTAATAGTTCCATTATATGAATATATCAGTTTTTGCATTTCTCAACTGATAGACATCTAGTTTTATATCCATTGGAATCACAATTGAAAGCAGATGCCATGTCAAACATTTTGTAATTGGGGACAGTTCATAAAAGACCTGTTTACAAGCATGTGGGCAGTGTTTCAGAACACAACAAAGGCATGCAATATGCTACAGAAGCAACAGAACACTTATTATCACCCCTAGCCTGACTGATGGCTGTGGTCCCTAGAATGAGAACTCTTCGGAGAACTCACATGAGCCAGGTCTTTTAAAGAGCAATTTTTTTTCATTTTCTTGTGTTTCTTCTGGATGAGAAAGCAAAGCAAGCAGTTTGATTAAATCATTTTCTTCTCTCTGCCAATCTATCTCATTCTTTGTCTCTATCTTGTGTCTGTCTCTCTCTGTCTTCACACTTTTTGGGTGGTTAGTCTAAGGAATTAGTGCTTGGCACATGCTAGGGATGTATTCTACCACTGAACTAAGCCTTCAGCTCCTGTTCTTTTTGAAACAGTCTTGCGATGTATCCCAGGTAGCCAAGAACCCATGCTTTTCCTACCTCAGTTATTTGAATGTGGAGATAAAGGCTGGTACCATCATGAACACATCTTTCTGACATCAGCTCCCCTTTCATTGTATGAAGTCAGCTAAGAGACAGGAGACAATGAAAATCCTTTTAGCTTTTCAGAGATATAGCTTCATTTTCGAGATGATATTACGTTTCAGCTTTTTTTTTTTTTTT
>NW_012267269.1:3924302-3968559 GCF_000151885.1 Dipodomys ordii
GGGAAGGGATGTGAAGGGTAATAATAAAAAAATGGAAAATTGAAAAAAAATAAATGATCAGACTCAAGTCTAAAACCAAAAAAAAAAAAAAAAAAAGAAATATATCTTGAATTCAAGGTCTTATTCCCAGAGCTCTTTTTATTGGTAGTACACCATCTACATTGCTTTGGGTAAAATGACATGTGTATGATATTGGAAACTAGAGCTGCCTTTGGAGAAAGCTTTGCCATGTGACACGTGATATTGCTCGAAGTCCAGGACATTCTTCTTGATGCCAAGTGCCACAAGTATATTTGTCCTGACATTTTGTTTTGTTCATTCTATAACCTTGCATTAATTAAGGACATGGCTTAGGCACTAGATGTGATGAGGTAGTGTGTTTGATAACTAAGTAGAAACTCTACCCATCAAGAAAGCTTATTTATTTAAAAACATTATCTTTATATATGCATGATCTTTTCCTTTGGAAAACAGCTCACAGACTTAGTTTTTATGAACATGTCATGACACTGTATCACTTAGGGTGAGGGATGGCATGAAAGTTTGCTTGAAGCTTAATTGTCCCTTGGTGTGTACCGAAGTATGTACCTTCTTTCCCAAATAAGAAGTAGGAAGATAGAGGCACAGCATTCTAGTCTGTATTTATAACCTTGGCTTTTAGAAGGGAAACAAATTAAACACAGATAGTGTTAGGTTTTCACTAAGAATGAACATCACTCTGCACAGGAAAGCTTCATGTTTCCTGCATTCCTTCCCCTTCCTGCTCAGTTCTTTGATGGTGCTGAGTCTGAAGCCTGGTAGCCAATTGTGAGAAGGTAATGGGATGCTCATGAACTCCTGGGCCCCTTAGGAAGTGTAACAGTAGCATCAAGTTTGTGGGACAGGAGTTAGACAAAATTAGTTGAGGTCCTAATGAAAAACAATGAAGAATAAGGCACATATGTACACATATATGGATAGGCAATACAATTTTTGTCGAACATATCTGCACTGTATTATGTGCACAGAAAGTTGTTAGCAGATTGAATGTATTTCTTTCCTTCATGCCACGACTTGCTTCTAATAATACAGAAGAGCCTGTCCTTTTTTGTGACTTCAAAGCCTGTTACCTGTGCTCTGCTGGTTGTTGGCAGCCTTTCAAGCTGTGCATCATCAAAGTGAATTATCCCTTCCTGGCCCCAGAGTAGGACTGTTAGATTGCCAACACAAGAGGGCCTTGCTTATAAAATTTGCTTAGTTGCTGAGGCTAGACTCTCGAATAATTCCAGATTTAGAATTTTAGTGAGTGCATTTTAGATTTCCAACTTTCTTTCTTTACTCACATGGTTGTAGCAAGTAAGACCTGAAGATGATAGCAAAGAAATTTCCAACGTGAATCTCCTTACATGTGGGAAACCCAAGTGACTGTACCATGTTTCAGTGATCTTGGTACTAACACACCTGTGTTTTCGTGATGACTAAATTTTCCTGATGTTCTACTTGGAGTGCTGTAAAGCTTTCTCTGTGAATAGCAGTGGGGTGTCATCCTTCCCCTGCCTTGAACATGAAAGTTATTTACCAACACATGTTCTATGTATAGCTTTTCTTTCCTCGTTAGCTTGTTAACAATTTAGATCATATTGGTGTTATCTTAGTTGTGACCAGGAACATCTATGAAAAAATTGTATAGCTAATAGATAGTTCATTTTCTTGGATTTTCATCAAAATTCAGCAAATTAAAAATCTAGTGTTTTCAGTTTAGTTTTTTTACTTTAAACTTTATTTTAAGTAACTGTACAAGGGGTTTCAATTCAACAGGTCAGTTACAAGGTGATCATCATCACTTCTTTAATCATTCTCTCCCATTTCTCCCAACTCAGTACTCTCAATTTTGATGGAGAAAACAAACATTAGAAAGATGATTGGAATGGATTTATATTCAAGCTTACAAAAATTAACAAAGCATGTATAGATTCATCTGTCCCCAATCTGAGGAACAATTCTGGAGAATCATAACCTAGAAGAGCCTCTTGTCTTCCATTGACTTTAAATATAGATACTCAGCTTCATGACTGTAATCTCTACTCACGAATATCCATTAGATGTGAATGGATTGACAAATCCTTCCATGGGCATAGCTATCATCAAGGAATTCATTGACTTTTGGGCTTCCAATATATCCATTGTTATAGTTTGGATCTTGAATGTATCTCCAAAGTGTTATGCATTGCAGGCTTGGTCACTAGTGTTGTCTGTCCTCTTTGAAGATTGTATAACCTTTAAGAAATGACCTTGAAAGCAATATCAGATCCTCAGCCTCCTCCTGTCCGGCACTTTGCTTCCTAGCGTCCATGAGTTGAGCAGGTCTTCTCTGTTACTTTCTCCCAGCATGATGTATAATGTTGTAGGCCCAAAGCAAAAGTGGCCAATAACCATAGGCTGAAACTTCTGAAACAGGAGGCCAAAATAAGCCTTTCATACTTCTAAGTTGATTACTTCAGGTATTTTTGCATTATAACAGAAATCTGACTAACACATTCATCCTTAAATTTTCTTTTTACTTTTATGATTCACTTTTCCTTTTTTCCTTTTTCCTTTTTGTTTTCCTCTTTACTGATCCATCTCCAATGGTCAGGGAAGTCATAACTCAGATGTAGCCTTTCTTTTCCATTGTAGTATGTCAAATAGTATCCTCCAAATTCAGATTCAGAATGTGATCTTGCTTTGAAAAGGGGTTTCTGTAAGTCTAATTTGGCTAAGGTCGTAGCGAATTAGAATGGAGCAAAAAAATCTAATGACAGGTGTCCTGATAAAAAGAGGAAAGGACACAAGACATCAGGAGGAAGAAGACTATGTGGAGATAGAGTGATGTAGTTTTAAGTGAAATTGCATCCACATATCCAATATCCACCAGCAGTCAAGAAGAGTCAGACAGTCCTTTTCTGATCCTTCAGCGCATGTATGGCCCTGAGTCAGACAGTCCTTTTCTGATCCTTCAGCGCATGTATGGCCCTGACAACATCTTGATTTCAGACTTCCCACATTCAGGACTATGATAGCGTACATTTCTGTTGCCTTAAGACACTGACCCAGTATATGATATAAATATGGCAGCCACAGGTAACTAATGCCATGTAATTTTCTACCCCAATATATTAATCTGAACCTATTTTATTTTTGTCTACCTGCTTTTTGTTCTCATCCTGCTTGCAAATGTCCCTTTTATCTTCCTTCTTGTATCATTAGCCATTTCATGTTTTCCTGGTTAAGAAGGAATTGAGATTTACACACACACACACACACACACACACACACACACACACACACACACACGGCTGGAGGATGCAACCCATCTTTTCACAAAGGTTACCTTAATGTTTCTACTAACAGCAATGTGGTATTTCACAATGCAGAACAGCAGAGCTCAGTAAATGATGTTATGATCTGTTTCCCCCACCCCCAGATATTCAGATGAGATACTGGGGGGAAAGAAGCAACTTGTAAAACCATTCCCTCCATCTTGGGAACTACTTAGCAGTTGTGCTTATTGAAGACACAGTTTTGTGAGCAAGTTTGTCATGTTAAATTTTATTACAGAAAGATGTTTTTAGTTGAATTTTTTTCCTCCAAGAAGAAAAAAATATATGGTGAAGTGTTAACAATGTCTTAGGCTGGATCCCAAGCAAGAATACTTGCTTATCCTTACTTGAGAAATGACTGATTAATTGGGTATTGGACAAAATGTTCTTTTCCTCTATTTGGTCCTTAATTACATTAATTAGTGGTGATTTCTATGCTTTGTATATAACACGTTTTAGGGCAGTTCAAGTAAGGTGATTTAAAAGTTGGATTTGTATATCAAAACTAAAACCCACGTTTCTTCCATGCCAAAGAAAGCAAAATAAACCTTAAACATTTCATTTGAGACTATGTGAGATCTTGCTTAACATAAACAATGTGCACCATTATGCAGGATATTCCTATTAAATTCCATGAGAAATTTGTGCTTGATATAATTCCAAGTTGCAATTGAAAAGAGAATATCATATCAGCTGGATATTAATGCTGTCATACTTCTAATTTATGCCTACTTAGAATTTCGCTTAGCCCTGATTATTTTTTAAAATCAAGACTTTGAAATTATTGAATGCCTCACAAGTGTTTGCAGACTTTAGAACCTTTTTGAATCATTGTTTCTTCCTATACTTCAGTTTTCTGCCTGTGGGAATATCAATTTAAAATAATTACTGCTATGATGTATTATACTATTACTTTCAATTGCCAAGACATTCTCTATATTGTTTAAAACATGAAAAAGAAACTTAAAAAGGGGATTTCTAAATATATTGAATCTTTGACTTAAGTTCTCAAATAAGGTAAACTAAAAATTAAATTTGTACCTAAACATCTACCAAAGAGCATGCAGAGTTGTAAATTAGTTGATTAATTTGTCATGTAGTATGTGCTTAATGCCATGCATTTCCCCTCAACTTTTGATGCATTAGAGATCACTGACTTTTGGCTTTTATACATAATTAAAATTTAATTGATGTTTTAGAAATAGATGATAATGACACCCCTTTTCTCCCTACATACAACTTTTCTGAGTATTGATAATATACCACAATGGTGGTTAACATTGTAACCCATCTTGATTTTCTGTTCTATATTTTCTTCTTTCTTTTATCCCACTCTGTCTACAGTATGAGTTGCCTATGAGATGGGTCTTTATGATCTTCTGGTAATGTATGTTCTCTCACTGCTTACCTTTTAAATCTATTGTAGAACTAAACATAAGAAAGATCATCAGCATATTAGGAATACATGTTAGACTTACAGAAAGTCCCAAATTATAATGGGTTAAGATACAAGACAGCATTTATCTTTCTAATTGGTATTAGAAATTAGCACAGGCCTAGTTTCTAGCATCATGGCCTTTAACACCTCATTCTCAGTTTTACCATTATACTGTCTTTGACACATATTTTAAAAGTTTGGTCTAATATGACTAATCTAGCTTGACTATTATGGCTACATTCTATCATATAGGTCAGAGGGAGGGCACGGACCTGCTGAGAAGGTAATTGTATGTATTATATTCATTCATGTCTTAGTGGCAGCAACTTGGTCAATAGATCTACCTAATCTTGAAGAAGGATGGAATGTGTAGTTTTTATTCCATGTAGTTATTTTTTCTTAGCTATGGATGTAAACAGTATAACACTGTTTAAGAAAGAAATAAAGAATACAAAGAATAAGAAGGGTTTGGTCACTGAGAAAGTCTGAGTCCATTGTTGATTAACTTGGTGATCAACATTGTGAGGACACCTGCTCTGGAAATCTGCATTTAATCATCTTTCATTATAAAGATATAAACTGATCTCAGCTTTATGTACAGCACCATACTTGGTATGGCATTAATAAGAAAACATTAGCCCTTTTTCCTTAAGGGCTAATAATCTATTACATGAGAAAGATGTTTTCTCTCATTGCCTGTGTGTACCTATGTCTTTTGCTCTGTTACATCTACCAGAACTTGATGGATTTTTTTTGCCATATCAGCACCTTGCACAGTGCCTGGCATGTAGGAGATTCTTAATGAGTAGTAACATATCCAGCCTTTGGATTGTACATCCTTTATTTTCCTTAAGTTTGTATGATTCTGATTCAGTTTCAAGATACTTTGCTAAATTTGTATTATTCTGGAAATAAATAGTTCACATAGATTAGAAAATTATTTTAAATTAAACCTTCATGATTTACATTTGCTGGGTATGATTTACCCACCCTTCATTAAATATTTTGAGGAAGCTTGGTAAAATTTGTTAGAGATTTTGGTATCCTTTGATCCTATGTATGAACTTGGACACTTCTTTTGTGTATTATGTGAACTTGGACAAATTTTCAAATTGTTTGAGCCACATTTCATTCAGCTCTCGAATGAGTAGCACAATTTTTATAATAAATGTCATGATTATTTATGAAAGAGGTAATGAAGGATGGTAGTGATTCATGCCTGACTTGGGCTGTTGTTTTTTGTTCCAAATTTTGCTAGTTGCAATTGTTTGAACTCAGGAACTCATGCTTTTGTGGGGCTTGCGTAGTCACTTGAGCCATGCTTCTAGCCAAGCTTTTTGCTAGTTAATTGAAGATGGAATCTTATGGATTTTTCTGCCCAGGCTTGGCTGCCAACTATGATTCTCTGATCTCATCCGTTTTAGCTATTGTTACAGGCATGAACCATTAGGGGCTACTGTGTTTTGGAATGAATGTGTTAAGTATGCGGATTTAGCTGATTGTGTTTGAGAGCATTGTTTACAGCCTGTGGCCCATCAGTGTTGAGGAGTATGTTCTGGGAGCTATCTCGCTATTGTCTGGAGTTCTCCCATCTGGAGATACCTCTCATTTCCAACTGGACTGAGGAATTTGAAGGGTGGAATAGTGTGAGTATGGTCTCCAGCTCATCCCCAAATAAAAGATTCCTTTTCAGAAGTCTTGATAAAAATCAGAATTGTCCCATCTCTACCCATGAGTTGCATAGTTCTCTTTCATCAGTGTCCAGTGCAGCCAGTGTGCTCCACTGCCGCTCTGGGTTACCCTTTTTCCTCTGATTCTGTGAGAGGGAATGGGTGAGAATAGGTAACAGATGACACTCTGTGAAAGGAAATGTACTTATTTCCAGATGAATGTAAAGGTAGCCCTGCTGTATATCACCTCTAAAACAACTATAAAGCAAATTGAGGAAAAAAAATCAGGATTTTCATGATAATTGTAGAAACTGTAATTATTTTTATATAGTTTTATCATGTAAAGACATATTGCCTCAGGCACTGAGGTTTAGTTGTCTTTAGTATACAAAGTTAAAAAAATAGTTTTCTAGAGTTTACTTATCCTAGCCAATGACGGAATACTACTAAAGACAGTGGGAGGGATTTGACTCAGGTGTTTTAATTTTCACTTCCACTTCCATGTTTTGGCTTTTTCCTAGATGACCAGGATAGAAAGCAGAGCACACACATTACACACTGTAATTACAGTGTTGAAACAGCTATAATGACATCACATTCTAGAACTGGGAGAGCCAGGGAGCTTGGCCCAGAAATCCACCACAGACTTTGAATTTACTTCCCTTGTCACATTGAAGGATACCTTCTGAACACATTCTTGTCCACTTTTTTGTTTTTGTTATTTATTTTACAGGTTTGATCTTTGGGTCTTTTTCTCAATATTGAGTTATGAAACAAGCCCTAGTTAATGTTAATTTTTCTGACACCTCCTGTTTTTCAGCACCTGGTTGACCTGATAGAGTAAATGTTAGAGCAAAATCCCTTATAAGACCTGCTGAATACATATAAACAATGTTTCATACAGGGAATGCTATCTGAATTATTAATTGCTGTAATTGTGACACAACAGAAAAAAAATTAGGCCCTGGTCTGAATAGGGTTAGAGTTTAAAGAACTGAATTCTAGATTTGCTCCTCCTCCTCCTCCTTCTCCTCCTCCTCCTCTTCTTCCTCTTTTCCTCCTCCTTCCTCCTCCTCCTTTTTTTTCCTCGTCCTCCTCCTTCTTCCTCTTCTTCCTCCTCCTCCCCTTCCTCCTCTTCCTTCTTTTTCTTGAGAAGATTTCTTGGATCAATTGCACTAATTCCCTTGTAAGGTATTTTGTTTTTAATAATGATTCTTGACATAGTTGTATGTTTTCAAATTTTAAGTATGTTTTCATCTATTTTCCTTAGCATGTTCAATTTCTTCTCCTTTGAAGACAGCTTTGCACAGCATGTAGTTATTCCTTGGTTGAACAGTGATATCATACTCAAAGAATACGCCTTGTTGCCAAGTTTCCTGGTGAAGTCATTGTCGGTTGGTATTCAAGGAGACACATCAATTGAAACTATTTCTCATGATGTCACAGTGTCAGGGCTGGGGTCCAGGAGATAGGATTCTCTCTGACCTTCCAGGCTTTGAAATGTGGTGCAATTAGCTACCTTTTGGCAAAATGCCTTTGAGATAAGTAAATGAGATTAAGAGTCCATTTGAACAATTTTAGTAAAGTCTTCTTTTGTTTTTAATCTGTGATAATTGTCTCAATTGTTTCCAGTTCCCTTTCTTAGGCTGAAGGATTTTATTTTCATTTGTTCCCCAAAAGACTTAATCATACAGAAATGTCAAAAGATTGGTACTGTGCAAATACTATGTATCCCTGTAGAGTCTAGAAGTGACATTTTGCTATTTTTTCTGATCACATTTGGTTGTCTATCCACTCCTGTAATAGGATATTTATTTATTTACTTACTTAACTTACTTATTTATTGTGGTTGTGGTAGTAGTGGTTCTGGGGATTTAATCAAGGCCTTGTACTTGTTAAGCAAGTTTGCTTGTAGTTTATTTTTTAGATAGGGCTTCAAACTTTTTGGTCTTGTCCTCTGACAATAATTCTCTCCTTTCTGCCTCCCAAGTAGCTAGGCTTATAGGCATATACAACCATGCCAAGCCTTGGATGAAGTTTTCAAACATCATTAATAGTAACAAAGGCCGACTGTTAGATTGGCAACATTTGGAAACTTTAAGAAAAATAAAGCATGGTTAGTTGTTATTCAAGAAGATACGTCAGTAGAGGAAGAGTAGCTATTGAAAGATAATTATTGCTCCAGTAATAAAACTTGGTGGCAGTTCTGGATCACATTGAGATTGAAGGTGAAAAAGCATTCTATACATCACAAGATAGGGAATCAAGAGCAATCAGTGTATTTTTCTTGAAACTTTACACTCTAATGCCATCTCATTGTGGACATTCAGGAGCCTGGATTCTAGTGGCTTCCTGTTTCTAATCTGGGTCATTTCATTATGCAACACCAAGTAGTCCAGAATGAAATCCAAACTTGAGAGGCACTAAAAATGCCTTGACCTTTAGTCCTCTGGCCCAACGCAAGTATGCTAATAGTTTCTTTCAATTTTCCTGTTGAAAGATTCCCAGGAATAACAGAATTCTAACCCTTTTTCCTATTGAAGAGCCAGTTTTTAAAAAGGAATCTTTAATGATAGCTGAAAGTCATGGTGCCTCTCACTTTTCAGTCGTAGTTCTTAAAAATAGCTCTGCCTTTAATATCTTAATCAAAAATTATTTTGTTTAGTGAAATATATGTTATGAAAATTAGACAAACTTCTGCAAAGAACAGAAAAAGAAAAAAACAGTAAAAATAATATTCTTTCAATTACTATCATTTTTAAGACTATCATAAAATTTATAGAGTTAGTTATTGGTGACACATTTTGCAAAGAGAAGACAGGGAGGTGAAAATAGTTTGTTGGTTATGAGACATTGAGCCACATGTTCTAAGTAGCTTCCTTTAAAAATGGATGTTATCTATAAGCTATGTTTTTCTGGTGACATCTTATCCTATATTTTTGCCTATGACATTAAATCTTCCTACTGAAACTACATATTATCTAAACCCTAAAAATAATATTCTATAAGATTCCACTTACATAACATCCTTAAAATGTTACAATTATAGTCATAGGGAACACATACTGTTTTCTAGTAGCCCATCAAGGAAGGGAGAGGCAATGAAAAAATAATCTGTATGACCCATGTGCGGTGATGACATGCTCATGTGCCTTCACTATAGTACTAGATGCATGAACGTATATGTGTGAAAACTGTATCAACCCAAATACTAAAGCGGTGTTATTTAGCTTTCCATTATTATAACAAATATATGGGATAAAATAAGCTTATAAAGAGCATAGGTTTATATTGGCTCACAGATTTGTAGGTTCTCACTCAAAGCTGCTTGTTTTGGGGACTGTGGAGACCCATAGTATGTACTGCTGGCTTGGCAGTGAATGAGATTGTGGGGGGAAAAAAGATCTCTCCCTAGGTCCTACTTCATAAAAGTTTCACCAATTCTCCATGGCACCACCGGAGGAAGAAGCCTTTAAGCCTTGGTCCTGTAAGGGAACACATGTACACAAATGAACATAGGAAAGATTGGGTTAGGTGGATTTTATCAACATTTAAAATTTTTATTTTATTGTAAAGATGCTGTGCAGAGGGGTTACAGTTACATAAATAAGGCCATGAGTACATTGCTTGTGTTGTTACCCCCTCCTTTGTTTTTCTCCTACCATCCCTTCCCTCCCCTCTCCCCTACTCCCTGCCTCCCACTGAAGTTGTAAAGTTCATTTCCTACATAGTGTCTTGTGAGTCTCATTGTTGCAATGAGTCATCCGGAGTCCTTGTTTCAGCATTTTGTTATTCCCTTTCTCCTCCCCGAATTAAATAAATGTATATACTTAGAACTCAAAAAATTAAGTCCCCCAACAACAAATCCTCAAGGAACAACCCTCCCATTAATAAGGGGGCTAAAGACTTAAAGAGAGACTTTCTGAAGAGGAAATAAGAATAGCCAATACAAAAATGAAGAAATGCTTAACTTCTCTAGTCATAAAGAAATGCAAATCAAAACAACATTCAGATTCCAGTTAGAATGGCTATAATGAAGAACTCTAATAACAACAAATGCTGCAAGGGATGTGGCCGAAAGGGAACCCTACTGAATTGTTGTTGAGAGTGTAAACTTGTTCAACCACTTTGAAAAGCAATATGGAGGTTCCTCAAAAGACTCTACATAGAGCTCCCCTATGACCCAGCAATCCACTTCTGGGCATTTAGCCAAATGACCACAAACAAAGCCATACTAAAGCTACCAGCACAATGATGTTTATCACAACATTATTCACCATAGCTAAGATGAAACCAACCCAGATGCTCCTCAGTAGATGAATGGATCAAGAAAATATGGGATATATATACACGATGGAATTCTATGCCTACATCAGAAAGAATGACATCACCCTATTAGATAGGAAATGGAAAGACTTGGAAAGAAAAAGTGAAGTAAGCCAGACGCAAAGAAACATAGGTCCCATGGTTTCCCTTATTTGCAATAAGTAGTATACATCTATGATAATCTTATCAGATGAACAGAAAAGCTCAAAAGCTATGTACATATGACTATATAAGATGACGCTAAGCGAAATGAACTCCAAGATGTCAATATTTTTATAGCAGTTTTGATTCTGGATTTATGTGAATAGCCTGACTATGATACTATGCTATACAGTTATAAGATGTTGCCATAAAAGTAGATGGGTAAAGTATTTTTGGATGTCTTGGTACTGCTTCTTATAACTGTAGGTAAATATGAAAGGAAAAGTTTAAAGTATTTGTGTGTGTGTGTGTGTGTGTGTGTGTGTGTGTGTGTGTGTGTGTCTGTCAGTCCTGGGGTTTGAACTCAGGACTTGGGCGTTGTCCATGAGCTTCTTTGCTCAGGGCTAGTGCTCTACCACTTGAACCACAACTCCACTTCTGGATTTTTTTTTATTAGAGTCTCCCAGATTTTCCTTCCTGGGCTAGCTTTGAATCTCAATTCTCAGCTATCAACCCCCTGACTTAGTTAGCTAGGATTACATGTATGAATCACTAATGCTCAGCTTAAAATAAATTTTAAAATTTAAAATACAATTTAAAATAATTTTTTTAAGTTTCACTGTAAATGTGATGTAGAGGGGTTACAATTACACAAGTAAGGTAATGAGTATATATCTTTTTGAACAGTGTTACTCCTCCTTCATTTTCTTCCACTATTCCTCCCCTCCTCCCCTTCCCCCTGAGTTGTAAAGTTCATTTCCAACATGATGTCTTGTAAGTCTGTTGCATTGGTTCCCACTTTGTCCTTCATCTCACCATTTTGTTATTCTGCTTTCCTTCCCCAAATCAAATAAATGTATATATAAGGCACAGGGTACCAAAATCACAAACAGTAACAAAAGAGGATAAACAAAAAATGAATGAAAAAAGAAATAACTTCACAACAACATTAAAAAGAAACAACCAAAAAAAACTCTTGTTGGTATTTCTTGGAGTTCATTTTGATTAACATCATTTTATACAGTCATATATGCATAGCTATTGAGCATTGTGAACCTCTGCTAGAACTATCCTAGACATATACTAATTATTACAAATGAGGGATATTATGGAGCCTATGTTTCTTTGGGTCTAGTTTACTTCACTTAATAGGATTTTTTTCCAAGTCTTTCTATTTCCTTAGGAATAAGTGATGTCATTCTTTCTGATGGAAGCACACATGAAGAAAGGTTCAACATCTCTGGCCATAAAAAATGAAAATCAAAACTACATTGAGGGCTGGGAAGATGGCTCAGTGGCAGAGTGCTTGCCTTGCATGCATGAGACCCTGGGTTGATTCCTCCACACCACATAAGCAGAAAAAGCCTTAAGTGGCATTGTGGCTCAAGTGATAGAGCCCTAGACCAGGCCCAGAGTTCAGGACCCATGACTGACACAACAACAACAAAACAAACAAAACTACATTTAGATTCCACCTCACCCCAGTTAGAAAGACCATTATTAAGAAAACAGATGCTGGTGGAGATGTGACATAAAGGGAACACTACTACACTGCTGGTGGGAATGTAAACTGGTTCAACCACTCTGGAAAGTAGTATGGACGTTTTTCAAATACAAAATATAGAACTCCCCTGTGAGCCAGCAATCCCACTCCTGGGCATTTACCCCAATGATCACAAACAAGGCCACACTAAAGCAGCACAGCTATTTTCATTGCAGCATTATTTACCATAGCTAAGACATGGAACCAACCCAGATGCCCCTCAGTGGATGAATGGATCAAGAAAATGTGGTATATGTACACAATGGAATTCTATGCTTCCATCAGAAAGGACATTAAATAAAAATTGAATCTAGAAACAATATGTTTACATAAATATTTTATTCAGTGACATTTGTTTGGGGGGGGGAGAATTCTTTTATTTAAAAACAGGATAGAATGTACCTGGCATTTTTTAAATCTAGTACTTTTACAGTGATAATGACATATATTGGACTACTTGGAAAATAAGTGAAATTAAGGTATAGAATTACACATATTTTTCCAACTTCATGGTCAGTTGTACTGATTTCTACCTATGTTTCTGTATATTTTAATATGACAGTCACAATTATTCTCTATGGACATTTTACAGAAGAAAATCTTTATACTAGAAAAAAAGTGAATTTTTTTTAGCAAGGAAATATGATATAATCCCCAATTAGGATATTTTTTACTTTGAATCTCAAGAGAATATATTTACAGAATAATAAATACTGATGAATTATTATAGACCATGAAGGCATGCATATTGATTTCTCATTGATTAAATACTATCTGGCATGGAAAAACAAATATTCCCTCAATGTTGATTACTAACTGATGTCTTGTATGTAGTCTGATTTAAACGTATTAAAGCAATCACATTACTTAAAGTTTAATCATTAGAGACAAACCAAACCAATTGAATCCTCTGGTCTGGTATTTTTAGAGAAATTTCCATGATACATGATAAATTGAGATATTCAGAATTTTGACAACATCTACAAATAAATAAAGAAAAACACTTTCAAATTTTTAATTCAATGATGCTGGAATAATTGTTCTCTAGAGTTGTAGGCCCCCAAAGCATGCAAGTACCCTTCCAAGTACCTGTGGTTGACTGTCTCTAGAGTAAGGGAATGGTAGATAATTTTGGTTTACTCAAAACTCTAGGATATCTTGTTCCTTTTACTAGCTAGGGACTATGTCTGCATAGTCATTGTGTATGGTCTCTTTGGTTCTTGAGGCAAACATTCATATAGGGAAAAGAAATAATACCTTACTACTGAGCATCAATACAGAATCATAAAAAGTGTTGGTTATATTGTCTCAGATCTGGTTTGAAGTATATACATTCTAGGAATGGTGAACTACAAGAGCTTCTAGGATAGAGCCAGTTAAGGTGGATGCAGAAATCATGAATATAACACTTCAAAGTACTTTTAAGTTTTAAGAAGAAAATCTCTATATCACAGAAAAAATGAATATGTCATTATAATCAGAACTATGTTACAGTGCTATGACATAAGAGCTTAATTTCATTCACTTAGTCATTTTGAACTTTTTTTTTTACTCTGAGTCTGTGCTTGTTCAACTTGCTTACTTGGCTGGTGCTCTACCACTTGAGCCATACCTCTAGCCTGGCCTTTTGCTGATTAATTTAGAAATGGAGTCTGGATCAAACTTCAACCTTCAATCCTGACTAATTAGGATTACAGTTGGGAGCTCATAGATTATTCTTACATAATTGGTTTACATTCCTTTCTAAATTGCGTAGTGTAGCTGTGATTCTTTGACATGGCTATACTTTTATTGACCACCTACCAGAGGGCAGGTAGACTACATAGCACCTCATACATTCCTAAAAGCTACAGGTAAAATATCATTATATCGGGTTTTTTTTGTCAGTTGTGAGGCTTGAACTCGGCCTACACACTGTCCCTCAGCTCTTCAGCTCAAGGCTAGTGCTCTACCACTTGAGCCATAGGGCCACTTCCAGTTTTTTCTGTGTCTATGGTACTGAGGAATCGAACCCAGGGCCTCATGCGTGCGAGGCAAGCACTCTACCACCGAGCCACCTTCCCAGCCCTATTATATCAGTTTTATACATGGCCACAAAGAAAGTTGAGATTTGAGTACTTCTGATGAAGTACTCATATATATATGTATGTATAAAATATTGGATTTTTACCTCTCATCCCACCTTACTGATGCCATTTGACTTAAACCTTAGCTTTTGTTTTTTTTTAAACAAATTTTTCTTCTGCATTCATAGAGATCTTTCAATATCCTATTGCTGATATCAACTTTTTCTGAAATGTTGTTTTTTGGTTCTTAGGATAAATCATTTAATAAATGTATGCACTTGCTACATAGTCTCAACATGTTGCCTAATTTTTCTTGTTTTGCCTGGAGTCTTTTTCTGTTTATTCACCCTGGGATAATGAAAAGTCTATCCAGAATTATTTGCCAACTGACAGGGTGTGTAGCTTGCTCTCATTCCTGCTTCCTGTCCATTGTGAACTGAAAGATCTCATTCTCTGTTTTACAACAGGAAAGCAAGTGACTGCACAACTTTCTTACTCTAGTGTTAAGTGAAGAGACATTTGTCTAATGAAGCTTTGAGGAATTCTTTTCTTTTTTTTTTTGTCGGTCGTGGGGCTTGAACTCTGGGCTTGGGCGCTGTCCTTGTGTTCTTCAGCTCAAGACGAGCGCTCTACCGCTTGAGCCACAGCACCACTTCCTGAGGAATTATTTTCTTACTCTCTTCCTGGGTCTCTGAACCTGAATTAATTGGCTACAAAGACTACAAATCGTAGTGTATATTGCTAAGGGTCTCAGGTGCATCTTATCATTATCCTGAATCTAATGGTAGCACAAATATTCTATATCTCTCAGAGTACAGTACAACACTAGCAGTTCTCATCCTTCTACAGGCTTCTGTGCGTGTGTACGTGTGTGTGTGTGTGTGTGTGTGGTGTGTGTGTGTGTGATTTCTTTCTAGCTCTAGTAGTTTTTAAGTATGCATCAGAAGAACTGAGAGGATTGGATGAGCATTGTGTGCTGTGCTTATTCTTCTTATGGAATAATGGCTGCCCAATTTTCTACTTAATTCAAACCTCCCATCTAAAGACTAGGCAACTGTGGGCAGTTACACTATATCCTCATGTTCATTCGTACTGGAGAGTATGCTTGATTTCAGCTAGTAAAGTAGCCATTAGCTACCAGTGAATATTGGTTTAACTCCATGGATGTTGTAGTTAGTAGAATTTACTCCCAAATTTCTGGCAATGTGTTTTTCTAATCAATTGGAGACTTTTAACTGTTTTTTTTTTCCTGGATTTTCTAATAGAATGCTCTGTAATGGTTTGCCACATTACTCTGCTTCATGTATTTTAAAATCTTTACTCATGACTAATTTTTTGGTGATTAGTTTACTTTGAGAGAACTTTAGAAGAATTGTAACATATTGATATCCTTTCATTGAGGGTTTCAACAAGAGTTTTTAGAATGCAGAATTGTGTATGACTACGTCAATGACATTCTGTACAGAATTTTATTCCAGGTTCTGCCAGTTGTGATTCATTGAAGTTTTCCTTCATGTTCCAATGTGCTTCATAAGTTCTTTGTTTTGAGATACTTTTCTGGTGCCTTCTTTGCAGGTCTGTAGGATACAACTTGCCCTACCTTCCACAGCTTTAGGTACTTTTCACTTGACTGAAATATATTACGCCTTGGGTTGTTGGCACTAGTGGTTCATGCCTATAATTCTTAGCTAACTAGGAAGCTGAAGTTTGAATATTGTGGCTCAAAGTCAATCTGTGCAGACAAATCCAAGTGAATCTCATCTCTAATTAACCAGCAAAAAGCCAAAAATAGAGGTGTGTTTCAAGTGGTAGCATGCCAGCCATGATGGGGAAAAAAGCTAAGTAAGAGAATGAAGGCTGTGATTTGAAACCCCAGTGCCAGTGTTCACATGTGTGTAAGTGTACATGAATGCAAAGAGAGAGAGGGAGAGACAGAGAAGAGAAAAAGGAAATATTTATAACTCAATACTTGAAATGTCTTTCTTCAAGTCTGTATGTTGAGTGTAATTTGTATAGGTACTCCAGTTTATGCATCAGCTCTTCAGACACATCAAAGACAAATAGGACAGAAATGTAATGCTCATGAGATCACCAGCTAACGATCTTATTGCTAGATAAAATCATATTTTTCCATGCTATTGGAAGACATAAGCTTTATAGGGAATAGGAAAGGGATGAAATATTTGAGAATATTTATTGGACACTTTTTATCCTTGTAGAGAGGACAACATATAATACTTCCTACAATCAAAATGAGACTGAGTTGCAAAAAATGAAGGTCTGAGATAAGGGGTTGACGTTGCCCTTACCAAGTGTCTGGTTTCAGACATTTCAACCAGCTATACTGCAGTTAGCAAAAGGGAAGTATATTCAGTCAGTTTACAGCTTTTCATCAAACTGAAGGGTATCTGCAGTATTTTTTTCCTTTAAATATCTTACCTCTTTTCCAGAGCTACAAAAATATACATGAATGTTCTTTCTTCTCTATAAAATGAGATCTGAAAAATATTTGAACAATTTAATAAATAAGGTAGAACACATACCTGTAGATTAATGATATATAGCTTATCTTCACATTATTTTTTGAGACTATTTCAAGTCATTTGAATACAGGGTAACTTTTAAAGTTTAATATTTGTAATGAAGAGTAAAAAAGTAGAACATTTTATTTTATATTTTTATTTTAATTGTACAAAGAAGAATCATACAAACTGAAATGTTGGATAGAAGTTACATTAGCCACATACAGTTTTTTAATTTATTTTTTATTGTGAAAATACTGTACAGAAGGGTTACAATTACATGGGCAAGATAATGAGTACATTTCTTATCAAGCATTGTAGCCTCCTCCTTTGTTTCCCCTTCCCATCACTTCCCAGCCTCCTCCCGACCCCCCACCCAATCCTCCCCCCCACACACACCAAAGTTGTAAAGTTCATTTTCGACATGACAACTTATAGTTCTCATTGTTGCAATGGGTCCACCTGTATCCTTATTTAAATGACTTATTTTTCCCCTTCCCCTCCACAAATTATATCAACATCAAATACAGTGAAAGCAGGGGTTATACTGTGGGGGAACACATACAGATTTTTAAGAGTTTCTACTACGTGTTATATTAAAATCTATAGAGTTTCTTTGTAAAAAGCAAATTCGTAAAACCATCCACATATAGATAGCACAAAGATGGAAGTAATAATCTTGTATATGGCATAATAAGTTTTGTCTGTTTCACCCTGTGGACAACTTTTTTAAGAATTTTTTTTATTTTTAAGGTGATGTACAGAGAGGAGTTACAGTTACATAAGTAAGGTAATAAGTACATTTCTTGTCAAATTTGTTACCCCTTTCCTCATTTTTTGCTTACTTTACCTCCCCCTTCTCCTTCCCCCAAGCTGTACAGATCATTTCTGATATATTGTCTTGTGAATATTGCATTGGTTCTCCCCTTTTCCTTTGGCTCACCATAATTTTTGGTAAAGCCCAATCAGGGCCAGTTTGGTTTGTTTTTATAAAATAAACTTAAAACTTAATGCATACACTTTGGGGAACATAGAGTATTATAGTATTATATATAGTATATTATATTACATTGTGATGTTATTTATATACATTAAAATCACTTTACATATACTTGGAAGTCATGTTAATACCTATAGTCTGAGATATGTAAATTCAGGGATCTGTCAGATATATTGCAGTATATTTGCATGAGTTTAAAGGATGCACAACACTTTTGTTTATATGATAAAATGAAAGGCTTACGGGAAAGAAAAAAAAGGGATATAAATAGGAAAAGAAGACATAAACTCCATTGGCAGATGTTACCATCCTTATAGCTGTGGTTTAGCTTCAAGTACTGTTCTTGGATGCCAGATACACACTTCTACTTGGATTTTAAGGAGTGATTATCTTACAGTGACCTCTTCATGTTCCTTTGGTTCCTACCCTATTAGCATTCCTACTTCAGTTAAGTCTGTCTTTTTCTGACATCCCAGTCTTCCTTCAAGCACCAATCACATCTTATCCACCAGTCCTCCAAAACAGCCAAACCGCTCTTCCCTGCCTGCTTTGTTAGCTGTTACAAGAATAGGGCATATTCTCCTTATCCAAGTATTCATGAAAACATTTATGCTGTTTTCCTGTGTAACATCCCTCCGTGGCTTACCACTGTCCTCAGAATAAAGTTGAGGCATTGGATATGGAATATGGGCTGTTTGGTGACCAGACCTGTGCCACCTGTACCTTTTCCTCTTTCCTACCTTACCTTAACCTTCAGTGGGTCTCAGCTGTATATGTCATGAAGTCTACAATGAGAGAACTTCCATCCTGGAAGTTCCTGGTTCCTATGTTCAGAGGATTTGCCTTCTCTGCTCTACATGTTATGCTCACACTCCTCTGGGCTGAGCTGACATATCATCTTCTCCAGGATGTTGTCCCTGATCTGCTCCCTTCAGCCCTGCGTCAGAAACACTGGATGCTCACCCAGCCTACATGCTCTCCTTTGTGTACCTGTGGCAGTGCTTTTTTCCAGACTCATCTGTCTATTTGTCTTATCTGTGAAATCCCATGTCCTACCAGGTGCCTGCAACTCCACATGCTTAGGAGGCAGAGATTGGGAGGATTTTGCTTTCAGGAAATCCCAGGACAAAAGTTAGGAAGTCTACATCTCTGCAAATAAGCCAAGATAAGGTGATAAGCATCTTTCTATCTAGGCTACAGTGTAGTCATAGATATAAAGGTCTGAGTGTAAGGCTGGTGCAAGTAAAGAAGCATGAGACTCTACCTGCAAAATAACATAAAGCAAATGGATTAAGACAGGGGTAACTGAAGCGGTAGATTTCCTTTCTGGCAAGTTTAGGCCTTGAATAATCCACAGTATCGTTAAAAGAAAAGCCCCTAGTTCTATACCAAACTCTCATTTCTAAAATATATCCCATGGACAGCTGTTTTGTGAGGGGAGAAGAAAATAATATGTGATGAAAAAATAATTTGCAGTATGGGAATCCTGATTTTACTCAATAAAATTTTTGATGGGGTTGGTCAGTGAGGTAAAGGTGCTAGAAATAAAGCCAAATCACTGCCAAGAGTTCTTTGACCACTAAAACAAACTCTTCTGGAGCTGGGTACTGACTTTGAAAAAGACTGCAAATTCCTCAGATCTGCCCACTGCCGAGTAGCTTTGTCACTCTAATTTGTTTGGGCTTCTTAACTTCCAAGTGCCTGAAAACTACCAGCACTCCTTTCATTCAGATTTTAAATTGTCTTTTAAATCTAGGAGACACAGAGTCACAGTTAATTTGAATCTCAGTAGTTTTAGAATTGGCATATAACTAATTGAACCAAGGAGTATGAAATTTAAAAAGAAAAACAATCCTTAATCCACAAAATACTTACGCATTGCTGGAAAAGTAAATATTTATATGACTTTATTAAAGGAAAATTTTCCATGTCAATGGTTGTTTTAAAAGTGTGTACTAAGTTGAGTAGTTTCATGAATTTAACTAAAGCTTTTATTTAAATTTATGTAATAAACTTTAGTTACATTTTAGCGGTTCTTCTGTTTGCATACTTGAATATGATTGTTCACAGATACATTTTAACTGCTTAAATATGACCTTGATCAGGAGGAAATCCTCATTTTCATTTCCTAAGAGGAAACCTAGTTAAAGTGCATTTTCCTCCTGAAATTTTACTTAAGTAGCTATGGTGTTCATATATATCTAGGATAATCCTAGCAGAGGATTACAATAGTTCAATAGCTATGTACATATGACCATGTAAAATGATGCTAAGCGAAATGAATTCCAAGACATGGAAACAAGAAGCTTTTCTTTGTTATTGTTGTTTTTAATGTATTATGTGATTTCTTTGTGTGTATGTGTGTGTGTGTGTGTGTGTGTGTTGGGGAAGGGGAACAACAAAATGGTGAGATAAAGGACAAAGGGTGAACCAATGCAACAGCAATACTGACAAGACAATATGTTGGAAATGAACTGTACAACTTGAGGGGCTTGGGATGGGGAGACAAAATGGGAAAAAATAAGGGAGAGGGTAACAAGTTTGATAAGAAATGTACTCACTACCTTACTTATGTAACTGTAACTCCTCTGTATATCACCTTGACAAGAAAATTAAAGTTTATTTACATTATTCCAACTTTATTAATGCATAACTGACAAAAATGTTCAGTTGTACATTATGAAGCTTTGTTATATGTATAATATACATTGCAAAATGATTACCACTATCAAGCTAATTAGTGTATTATCACATCATACATTTACTTTTCTCTGTTTGGTGAGAACATTTAAGTTTTACTTTTAGTAATATCCAAGTATATCATATACTATTATAAATTACTGTACATAGAGGCTCTAGAATTTACTTTTTTTATTGTGAAAATACTGTACAGAGGGGTAACAATTACATGGGCAAGATAATGAGTACATTTCTTATCAAGCATTGTAGCCTCCTTCTTTGTTTCCCTTTCCCATCCCTTCCCATCCTCCCCCTGCCCCCCCACCCAATCCTCCCGGCTTCCCCCCATCCCCAAAGTTGTAAAGTTTGTTTTCGACATAACGACTTGTACATTTCATTGTTGCTAGACTCTAGAATTTATATGTAAGCTACTACCTTGGATCCTCTGATAAACATCTTCCTCATTTCCCACCTCCCCCATATAACCACCATTGTACAATCAATTTTTTGAATTTGACTTGTTCAGAGGCATCTCAGACTTCTAGGTTCTAGGTGCATCAATCATATGTAGCTTTCATGATATCAAGGCAAGTTGCTTCTATATCTGATTTGTTGAAATGTTTTATCATAACTCAGTGCTGAATTTTGCCAGATGGTTTAATTGTGTGTATTAAGATAGTCATATGATTTTTATCTTTCATCCTGCTAAATTGTATTAATTTGCCATTCTTGAGCATCCTGGCATTCCAGGGATACATCCCACTTGTCATGGTATATGATGCTTCGAACTTTGTTAAGGATTTTTGTGTCATTTTGATCATCAGGGATTGAGTTGTACTCTTTTTCTAGTTGTGTTCTCCTTGGGCTTTGGTGTCAGAGTAAGCCTACCTTGACAAAATGAATTTAGAGGGTTTCCTCTTGCTATGGTTTGAATGTGCCACCCAAATTTACTATAATCATGACTGATTCCCTCCCCCACTCCAGTATGGTGGGGATGAGTGGTAGAACCTTTAATGGTTATGGTATAGTAGTAGAAAGAAAGTAGTTAGGTTAGGGGATAGCTCTCTTGGACAGGATATAGTTAGGGAGGGAATTCTTAGTGAAAATAGAATGTTATAAAAAAAGAGCCACCAGGACCTTCTCTCCAGCTGGATATGTTGCCTCCTTTCTTACTAGGTCAATCTGTTCTGGGTTGGCACTATTCTGTTTCTCTTGTCATGTGATACCAACAGAGTACTCTAAACAGGATGACAAAAGTGTGTTCTTGAACCTGCAGATCTATGAGATAATTAAATATTTTTTAAAGTCCTGAGCTTCATTTATTGTAGCAAATCAAATGGAAAAAAGACTAACTTACTTCTTCAATCTTTTTTTTTTGAAGATTTTAAATATGTTTGGACTTAGTTCTGTGAATTGCCAATGAAGCCATTTGGTTCTGGGCTTTCCTTTGTTGGGAAAATTTGTTATTATTTAATCAGTATTGTTACCACTGGTTGACTTGTTGCAATGAACTATTTCTCAATTATTTAGTCTTGCTTGAATGTTTCTAGGAATTTTTACATTTCTCTTAGAGTTTTTGAATTGTTGGCTTGTAATGGACTCATGGTCTTTTGTGTTTCGGTGGTACTAATTGTAATCTTTTCTCCTCCATTGATAATTTTAGTTGACTTTTCTCTTTTTTATTTCCTAGTCTACCTTCATTTGTCAATTTTGTTACCACTTAGAAACATCAGCTTGACTTTTTTTTGTGTGTGTTTAGATAGTTGGGTTTTTTTAATATTTTATTTTATTTGTGAACATACTGTACAGAGGGGTTACAATTACATGGGCAGGATAATGCGTACATTTCTTACCAGCTTGACTTTTTTGATCCTTTATATACATGTATATTTTATTCTATTTCATTTATTTCAGCTCTGATTTTTATTATTTCCTTCCCTTTTGGAACTTTGGGTTTAGTATGTTCTTTTTATAGTTCCTTGAGGTATTTGAGAATTTTTTCTTTTCTTTAATGTAGTAGGTGTTTATTGCTACGATCTTTCTTATTGGTTTTTGCTCCATCTGTAAGTTTTTGTCTGCCTTTTTCTATTTTTTTCTTTTTCTATTTTTTGCCTAAAGTTATTTTTAATGTTCATTTTGAGTTTTTCTTTGACCATTTGTTCATTATGGAATATATTTAATTTGTATTGTTGGTGAAATTTTCAGCTTTTCTTCTATGGTAGATTTTTAACTTTCATACCATTGTAGTTGGAAAAGATGTTAGATTTGGTTACAATTTTTTCAAATCTGTTGAGTTTGTATATGTATAGCCTAACACATGATCTATTCTAGAAAATATTTTGTGTGATATTGAAATGAATATATCTTCTTCTCCAGCTGGATAGAATGTACTGTTTCATTCTGTTAGAAGATTTTATCTAAAATACATTTCAAATCAATGGTCCTTGTTGATTTTGGAAGATATATTCATTGTTGAAAGTGAGGTACTGAATCCTCTACTATTATATTGCTGTTTTTGTATTGCTACTATTGTATTGCTATTTCTAACTTCAGTTCTGTTAAATTTTATTTGGTGTTTTGATGTGTAGTGCATGTATGTTTATCTTTCTACATATGGCAGGTACATACCACTATGCCTATGTTTTTACTTGTTAAGATGATGTCTTATTAACTTTTTGCCTTGGGTAACTTTGAACCATTATTCTTTCAATCTCCACCTCCTAGGTATCTGTTGTTATAGCCTGTGTCACTGTCCTTAACGTCTATTTTTTCCGCTACACGTATAGCGCTATACCCCAGGTTGCTTTTGGTTTTTATTTGTATGGTATATGTGTCAGTAAAGCTTAAGGGAATCTCTTGTAAGGTAACATGTACTTTAGATTTTCTTTTCTTTTTCTTTCGTTCATTTTTTTTTACATGCAAGCATGATTGGAGAATTTAATGCATTTAAATGTAAAGTAAGGTAAGAGCTTCTTGTCATTTTCCATCTTGTCAATTAATAAGATAAAAAATATGTGTTAAATATATTTTCTTTTCTAAAGTGCTGACTTCATGGACAAAGTCACTGCTGGAGTCTTTGGGTAGACAAGACTCATGTCTGGGTGTCTGGTCTGCTGCTGTATGCAATAAAGGCAATCCTGGTGCCTAAAAATGAGGGTATTGATTTGGAACTTAAGTTATATCCAAGGGAGCTGTCCTGATGCTCAGATTCAGTTGGGATAGACCTAATGGTTTTGGCTGCAGTGACACTGTGTGATCAGTTTACTCTTCTGCCCCAAGTGAGTTACCTCTTTTTGTACTATAGTCCAGTAGGCTTGAGAAAAAAAATTACCATGGGTATTTTGAAACATTCCTTGAGTTTATCTTATTTCCATGGCCTATCAGGCACCATAATTTCTTGACCTGGATTCATTAGCTGTGTGAAGGTATTTTTGCTTTGGATAATCATTGAAAATATTTCTTGGAGGGAATGACTTCAAATCCCTAACTCCTATTATTATATCATCTCTGCTAGAATCTCTGCTCCAAATTTCTTTCTTTCTCATAATTTCTATAATTTTGTCTATCAATTCTGTGTCATATTCTGGACAGGTGTATGTGTGTGGGGGGGGGTGGGAAATGTGTGTCTTTTTTTGTCTTCCAATCCACTGATTCTCTATTTTAATACTAGCTACAATTTGTTTTGATTTTTAGTAATTGTATTTTCCACTTCTTGAATTTCCATTTAATTCTTTTCTCTTTTTACGTACTTTTAATTTCACTGAAGTTGCTTGAGTCATTACGTTCCTCCAAAGGTCATGTTTTAAAATCCTGACCTTCAGTGTGATTTGAGAATTGGCATCTGTGAAAGGTATCTAGGTCATAAGAGTGGAGCCCTCATGAATTTGATTTGTGTCTCTACAAAAAAAACACACACACAAAAAAAACCAAGAAAGATAATGTTATATGCACATGACCTCTCTTGGCCATGAGAAGACACCATAGGAAGATGACTGTCAGCAAATCAGAAAGAGGGCATTCACCAGATAGCAGTATTATATACCAGTGTAATCCTGAAATTGAGAATTGTGATACATGTTTGCTATAGCAGCATAGATTGACTAAGATAGTCACTTTTTAAATTATCCTTTTCCCGGAGATATTTGTTTTGTCATTTATCTCATTAAGCATGGCACTAATACTTATTTTGGTAATTTATATCTCCAGAGGCATTGTGGGTCTCTTTTTGTTTTGATTTAATTCTAGTTCTTGCTCTGTGTTGGATTATTTCATTGTGTGTCTTACCCATGTTGATTGCTTTTCATCAGTCTTGAAAACTGCCTGAACCATTGCTTTCGTCCGTGATGAATATGTCAACATTCGGAGAGGCTTTTAATTTGCTTTTGCCAGGCATTTCTGGACACACCCACTAGAAACGTCCGTACATTTATACATTGAGGCTCTTTGGCTTACTCGGCCTGCTCATATTTGGGATACAAATATTTTCAGGGCCCAGCTCATAATCAGAGGTTATGACCAGTGATTCTTAGATGGTTTGTACTTAGTTCTGTTTGTAACTTTTCATTTATTTTTTACTAAAAATTCTTTCTCTATAATTTCTAGAAGCTGAGATGTGGATGGGGAAGATTTAATTCTATAAAATTCCATTGTGATAATTCATAAAAATTTATATTAGTGGTATATATTTGATAAGTTATTTCCAAACTTGTCTAATATGAATATGAGGATAAATGTATTTAATGTATGTCTAGGCATGTATATGCATGACTATTTCTCAAATCTTAGTTTCTGGAAGGAAAAACTGCCCTGAGTAAATCACCTTTAGATATATTATCAAATTTATCCTTTGAAATGTTGTTATACTTGGGAGATTCTGAGAAATAATCCTATTATTGTTTTTATAGCAAGTAGACATCCCTTCATCTCTTTAATCTCTTCAGGTTAAATTCTTTCCTTTTTTGAAATGAATTTTTATCTCTACTCTAGTTCTGATTTGAGCTATGCCATTATGATATGACTTTGAAGACTTGCATTAAAATCCCAACCTTAGTCTCATTGAGCTTTTAAATTTTATATGTAAAAATTTCTAGTCAAGCTGCTCATTCCATAGCAAGAGAGATTTGAGATACCATACACCATGTTTGTGAGGAGATAGAAGAACTTATCATACGGAGTCCTCCTCTAAGAAGTGAGAAAGAAATACTCTTAGTTACTTCCAATTCCGTCTTCTTAAAGTTGTGTAAGTGCTTGGGGTACAGTTTTTAATTACTCACTCTAGGATCTCTTTTTTTGAGTTTCTAATGTCCAATAATAACTTCAAATTAAATGTTACAGTCATCCTGTTCACCACAAGAACTACTTGAATGCTTTTCATGTTTGAAATATGTTTTTAAAATGTTAAAACTTTAAATGTTATAATGTTAAAACATTAACACTAGATAACTGGGAAGACTATTTAGCATAGTTATAGCAGTGTTACTTTCCCTATATATGTTGTAAAATTTTTAATGGGCAGATTTCATTATAGGGAAAATAAAAGCCTGAAAAGTACTTCATAACTCTGAGTACTACACAGTGGTACTTGTGTTAAGATATGAAGGTAAAAATGAGCATGCAGTATACAAGTAAGGAGGAAATAGGTTTCCAGATGCAGAAATGTTTTGCCAATATGTGAAGTGATATCAGGGAGCATATGACAATGACAGATAGTTGATGATTCCTTTCAAGAATAAATTGTAGAGTTGTGGGGGGGGGAGGGTGGCATGTGTTGGCACGGATAAGCCTGAACCAGGCCTTACCTTGAACCATTGTTCCTCCTACAGTGATTAGGTCCCATGATCAAAAGACCAGATTCACATGTCCCTAGAGTAAATGACCTTTCCGAAGATGCTCATTTCTTTAGCTGCCGAGCTATTATGACTATTGTCTTTAGGATTTAGAAACTGAACTTCTCTGATTACCACATGAAGACTGACCCACCCATTCAGTTCAGTTATCCACATGGCAAAAATCTCAAATATCTGTGAGAAATAACCAAAAGAAATTGTTTTTAGTATATCCCCAAGTAGGAAGTAGAAGACATAAGGGAGGAAGATCAACGTGAACAGATACCAGAAAGCATGCATAACCTGTAAAGCACTGTCATAGGTAAATAAGTGTCCTTAAGTTATCTCCCTTTTCTGTTACCTGCTTTGGTCAAAGATAATATGCATACTCAAAACTATGATGAAGCAAATAGGATAGGAAAGAAGATCTGTTTAAAGTTATACTCAGTGCCCTTCCAGAGGTTTGAACATTCAGGTGAGCCCTCACCTTTTGCCCACATTAAGCAAACCCTGAGAGTGTGGTAATACAGCACAATAACTTATTTCAAACTCCAGGTGTGTGTGCAGTACCAGTATTTGGCCTTAAAAAATTTATTACAGATGTCTGGAACTGAGACTGTTGACTAGGTGCAAACATTACCTCATACTCCATTTGACACTCCCACAGTTGGGGGGAGATTATAAAGGTAAATAAAAATGTGCTAAAATGTAAACGTGTGGTATTTCTTCAGCAAATTTGGCTTTTCTTGTTATAGCCATTTCAATGTTTTATGAGTCAGATAATAGAAATCTTGAAATTAAGTACAGATTTACAGCTTGTTAGGAGAACAGTTTCTACTAATACATTTTTTTCCTAATGCAAATAACTGCTTTTATATCCTAAGAGTTTTCAGGGCGTATCTATAAATTCTGATAACAGACAAAAGATTTAGTGTCTGTCATTTAGAAATGCCTTGGCGCATTTAACACAAACTATTCCATTATCACAGCTTCCTGGTCTTCCCTCCAGGTCCTGATGTGGTGGAAGAGGTAAACTCTTTATAGTAATTAGCATAATTCTGCTTTTTCTGTGGGGTAGAAGTTACCAGACGCCCGTTAGTCTCTGAAATGTCAGCATATCATGGCTATGTTCTTTCCTTTATGTGCTTATAACAAAGTTTAACTGAATTGAAGCACAGTTAAAAATGAACATCAATTCAGGGGTGGTGAGGTATGGGAGGGAAAAACTGGAAGAAAACAAGGAACATAAATCAGGTAGAGGCTTATGTAACCCCTCTGTCACCTTTACAACAACAACAAAAATGAACATCAACAACTAATAATAAACATGCATAGTTATGATCATGTATTGTAGTAAAAGTTAAGACTTATGAATTACTTATTTCTAGAATTCTCTATTTAGCATTTTTGGACCGTGTTGGCTATGGAGAAATAAAAGTTGTAGGAAGTAAAACCTCAGATAAATGGGAACTGTTGCATTTTGGAGGCAAAGGATACAGAGCAACCAGAATCATGAATATCACTGATCATCTTTAGCAAAAGTGCTTACAGGGTATCCAACACCATAGCAATCTGACACTGTTGTGCTATTACACAGGTTGCAAAATATTGCACATATCTGATATGTATGCCAAAGAAAATAGGGTTTAAGAGAAATATTTACAGAGGAGGAAGATTCTTGGACTAATTGGATCATACTGAACTTGTACACTTCGTATATTTGAAATAGGTTGTTATGCAGCCTTCTTGGAAGGGCTGAGCAAGGAAAGTTATCTTAACTAATGAAACAACTAGATAGATGCCTGAGAAATACTTGGTATTGAAACCGTTGATTAACCATTAAATCCTGTCAGAACTCCTCCAGCAGTGACACATGCCCTATTTTTGCTTGGGATCCATTAGCACCTTGTTCTGTCTCTCCTTCAAGTTAGGAGGATTGGCTTTCCTAAATGTGTTGTTTGACTGTCAGAATCAAATGCAGATTCAGTCATCTGGAGCTCATATTTACTTATTAATCTCTGTGATACCTTGCGGTATGCATACTGATTTTTGCTGAGGCCTATCCCACAATCCTAGCTTACTTTTGCATGTCTCTTTGGTTTACACGGGTAAATATTTTTGGTCTGTTAAACCAGTATTGAAAAATACACATACATAATATAGTAATATGATTTTTAAATGTATATTACCTAGTATTAATTGCTGATTATACCATTCTGACATATGTGGTCATGTTGCTTGTTGGTAGCAAGCAAAGCTTTATTGATGTAAGTTTATTACAAGATTCTTTTCAGAAGGCAAATGAGAAATTATTGAGTAAATTAGAAAGACTGAAGTGTTCTAGTCTGTTAAAGTGATGACTTGATTCTCAGTTTATATGCTACCTTCTATTGATCTCACTGCCATAGTAACAAATGTTAATATTAGGTTATAAATACTTACCCAACAATAATTATTTTCCACAGTGAATAGTAACCAGTTAGTATAAAATTAGAGAGCACATGGCCCTCGTGAATATGTCGTAACTTTCCCTAGGGATTATTACATTGATGTGAAAAATCACAAAGGTATTCATATGGGGCACATATGTTACTAGTTATAGAATTCTTTTATATGATATCTCTTTGCTTTTTTTGAAAAAGGAAACAGTTTATTGGAGAAGATGGTCAAGAATGCCATCATTTTAAAGTTCAACATCTGACTTCACATACCAAGAGGAGCCAATTTGATATGAATGTCTGTTAATGATTTAACTTTTCTTCTGCTGATGTCATCATGAATGTGTTACTGCATTCAGATATACATGAGATATTTGCTCCTCTTTCAGAAGAGGAGAGTTTACATAGAAAATATGTTAGAATAGGCCAGGCCTAGTGGTTTACACCTATAATCCCAGATACTTATGGGGCAGAGAAAGAAGGACCACTAGAGGCAAAAAAGGTTGTGAGATCTTACATTGACCAATAAAAGAAGGTAATTGTGGTACATATCTGTCATCTCAGCTATGTGAGAAGCATAAAAGTAGGATTATTGTAGTCCAGGCCAGCCTGGCAAAAAGACAGACCATCTCACAGAACCAAAGTAAGAAGGGTTGGAGGTGTGACTCCCCTGCTTAACATAAATATGTTTTTGCATTCAAACCCCAGTAACACACACATAAAAGAAACAAAATAGGGAAATAAATTATATTTGGTGTTTTCTTTTGCTCTATTAAAATCTCATTAACATCATTTTATGAACATTGTTTCAGGCCAAAACTAGAATTATATAAGATCATTTTTATTCATTGAACAATTGCTTCATCATAATTTATTGAACCAGTATACCTGATTAGTGGAAGGTTAGGATGTTAAGGGAAAAAAAGCCAAGATTTACATGTTTGCATTGCCTCTCTGAGTAGCTCCTGTTTGAGTAAGTCAGATTGGTAGCGCATAAAATCTCAACAAAAAAAGGTTAAAGGCAAGTTGAAAGTTCTTGGTTTTATTCTTACACAACTTGATACTGGTTGGAAAGGTACAGATCATATATCAGCTCTTCCCCATGAATACATGCCTGTGTGACTTCTCCTAGAGAGCTTCACCTCACAGAACAATGTGAGCCAATGGTTTCCACTTGTGAAAGGGAAGAAAACTATGTCTTTCTCCTGTGACAGCACTTTTCATAGTTAAGCATTCGATGGGTATCATGTTTGTACATGAATTATGCTTTTTGTGTAGCTTGCTTTACTAGACAGACAAATGCAATGGTTGGTTGATTTCTTGCTCTAACAAGAATGTGCTTCCTTGGAAAGGTTGAACATGGCTGTGTATTCACAGTATGCTCATTAGTCCTCAGGGTGGCATCAGTCCATTTTTCTGCTGCTATCACAAAATGTCACACAATAGTAATTATAAACAACTGAAGTCCAGGAGAAAGGTTCACAGTGCTGAGGGCCTCTTGCTGTGTCATTACATGGTAGAAGGCATCACACATGGGCACAAAGATAAAAGCAAACTTCTACCCACAGTCCCCACCTAGTCATGAGATCATAGCATTAATACATTCATGAAGGCAGAGCTCTAATGACCTGATCACTTCCTTTTTTGTTGGTCATGGGGCTTGAACTGTGGGCCTGGGCGCTGTCCCTCAGCTCTTCAGCTCAAGGCGAGCGCTCTACCACTTGAGCCACAGTGCCATTTCTGGTTTTCCAGTGGTTTTTATTGGAGATAAGAGTCTCAGGGACTTTCCTGCCTGGGCTGGCTTTGAACCGTGATCCTCAGATCTCAGCCTCTTGAGTAGCTAGGATTATAGGCATGAGCCATCAGCACCCAGCTTGATCAATTCTTAAAGATTCTATCCCTCAACACTAGCATATTTCAACATGAGTTTTCAGGTCGACTTTGAATATAGTGCACATTTCCACATTTCTCCCCTTTGGAATGGAGATCTTCAAGCATCAAGGACTCTGTGTACCTTCTTTGATACCAGGATGGGCCTAAGACGTGAGAGTACATTTTCTGTTCACTATCCCTGAATCCCATCTAGGTTATTCTCTCCTGATTACATACCAAACTCTAGGAAGATGTTGAAGAGGTTTGAGATTATAACTGGATTTCTCTTTGTAGGGGTCAGACTACTAAGAAAGTCTTTCTCCAATAATCTGTGATCTACAAATCTCACTAGCCAGAATATTTTGTTGCTTATAAATTACATTTAATGACATCAAACTTTTTAAATCTAAATTAAAAAAATCTCTGTTCTGTGATTTTTTAAAATTCCAACAATGATACTTTTATTACTTTTGGTTCTTTTCAGAAAAATGCTTATACCTAGTCTCTTTAACACTTGGGAATTCAATGCTGCTATTCTATCACTTTTGCTTAAAAACATTCCTTAGAGATCATATAACTAGGGAGCAAAGGCAAGATTGAAATCCAGGTTGCTGTAATTACATATTTGTTACATTATCCTTGCTTCAGACTACATTATACATAATCCATTACTGAATTTGAAACTCAAATGGAATCAAAAAGTGAAACTGTGGCAGAATTTTCATCTTTTTGTACTTGGTTTTGATACATTTCCTGAAGTGATTGGCTAATTTATGGGTAATATACAATATTCTCTATCACTATGATATACTTAAAAATGAATATGGCAAACAATAAATTCTTGCTAGTATGGCACTTATTTCTCTAGAGATTTAAATAGCAGCTCTTTGTGGAGGGAAAAAAATCACAAACATGTTAGTAGGTTATCTTGGGTGGGGTTGTAAGAATTATGAAATCATGCAGAAGGGTGTGACACACATCTGGCCGTTTGTAAAGTTAGGAGAAAGTGTGACATTTGTTCTTATTCAATAAGTTAGATTATATATTTGGTCATTCTTTTTCCTCCCTCACTTAAAAGGCTTTTCTTCATGTATATTAGCTAAGAATAAAGAAATACCTCAAATACACTAGTAAAAGTAACCACTGAAGTTCATGCCTTTGAGTTGGCTCATAAATAGTATAATCAGGGCTGGGAAAGTGGCTCAGTGGTAGAGCGCTTGCCTTACATGTGTGAGTCCTTGGGTTCGATTCCTGAGCACCATATAAGCAGAAAAAAAAAGCCGGAAGTGGTGCTGTGGCTCAACTGGTAGAGTGCTAGCCTTGAGCTGAAGAGCTGAGGGACAGCGCCCAGGCCCAGAGTTCAGGCCCCACGACTGGACCACCCCCCCCCAAAAAATAGTATAATCAGAGCCTTTCAAAGCTCACAGAATTGTACTCACATAGAAATTCTTTGACTAAAGGTTCAGAGGAAGTTGGGGTGGACAAATCCATGTGACTTCTTATCTCCAATTAACCAGCAAAAAGCTAACAGTACAGGCATGGCTGTACTATTAGATCCTTGTCCTTGTCCTCCAAAGCCCAGGAAGTATGGAAAGACCAGAACTTAGTCCCAGTACGAAAACAACAACAAGAAAATGGAAACATGTTTATACTCATAAATTTTTTTGGTCAGAATTTTCCATCTTTTAGAAGTCTATTTCAACCCAGTGCAAAGCAATACAGTTCTTTTACTGTTACCAATCTCCATGTGGCTACCATTAGACTTACATAGTGGTAGCTAATGGTAGAAAATGTAGGGACAGTGAATTACTAATTTTTTTCTCTAGTACAAACTGCTATTTGATAACTTTTGTTTATGACAGAGGCTATTACATTCTACAAACTTTTGTTTGTGTTCTTTATTTTTTGGTCTTTTTCTTTTATGGTACTGGGGCCAAAATGTGTTCCTTAACATTTACAAATTTCCTATTGTCTCAGATTTTATCACTAAAATAGTTGCACTTGTATCTGTGTGATTTGACTCTGTTGAATAGCAATTAAGACTCCAGGAGCAGGAATCATACCTCTTTGCCTTCCTCTATGTTTATATTCTCAACAATCTGAGAGATCTTTGGAAATTTTATTTGTTGAGCTTTAAGATTTGGGTCACCTCATTGCTCCATTTTTAGACCCACAGTAATATTTTACTATGCTTCTCTTCATTGCTATTGCCTTCTCCACATTGGCAGGAAAATAGTCCCTTTTGTCATTTTATGTGTTTAGCAGGGCGATCTTCAAAATGTTTAATTATTGGTTCATCAAAAACAATGACCAATCCAAACGGCCACTCTGACCAATGGCAAAGAACACCTTAAAAGAGCTAGAGTAGCTTCATCTAAGTATTGTGGACTTCAAATGTTTGCTGGTTGGCAATGTGTATGGAGCATCTGTATCAAATAACTCTTCTGCCTTTTCTTGAATTTTAGTAACTGTGCAGTATTATAGATCATAGGAAATGTTGACAGAGACTCCATAGCAATAATCATGTGAAGCAACACTGATGATGGGGCAATTATGGAATAGCTCTTGTTATTTTCAAGTGGAATTGTAATGATAAGATGGTTGACTGCACTTCAGAATTGTATTTATTAGATCTTTGGATGTATGTGAAGTTTTGCTTTCATGTTATCTTTCTTCTGTGAATACAGCAGAGTTCACAAATATTAAATATGAGCACTATATTACTGTTAATTATTACGTACTTAGGGTCCAGTTAACAAAGAAGAGAGATTAAGTCTGAATGTTTTCAGCTCAGTGGTAACTTTAAAGTCAAGGTTCAGGATGAGGCAGTTTACATGGTTCTGATTTCTGAGAATGGACTCTTCTAGGTAGACAGAAGAGTTTACTTAAACATTGAAGTGATTTACTGAAGTGGATACATCAATATTTTCTATATTCATGAAATCCTTGAGAGATTACACAATTAAAAAGGAATAGCTCGAGGCCTCACCCTTTACAGCACCAAAATTCCCTTTGGCTAAAAGCAGGCTTGGAGAAAGATTAACCATTTTTGAAGAGGAATGCAGTCTGATCTGTTTATGTTTATTCTCCTTTTTTCTTTTAAATAGCACATGCTGTATCTCAGTCGGAATTTGTTACTTAGCACTGCCTAGGAACAGCAAGCTTTATGGACTGTATTTTCTCCTCTCCTTTACAGAAGTTGAAGGGCAGTAATATCTTTTTCTTTTGGCTACTCTGCTTTTGTACTTAACTCCTTTCTCTTGATTAAGCTGCAATTAAGAAGCATCATCAGCTTCTTTTGGACTCCCATTCCTAATTTGCATGAAAAGAGGAGATGAGAAACATTGTGGTCTCATCCCTCCCTGTCAGGTCCAATTGAGGCATCAGGGATCAAATTCTCCTGGATAATAGGAAGATTTTTTAGTTTAATTTAATTTTGTTGTAAAGGTGATATACAGAGGGGTTAGTTACACGAGTAAGGGAATGAGTACATTGATTGTCAAACATAGTTACCCCCTCCCTCACTTTTCTTCCATTTCCCTCTACCAAATGTTGTAAAGTTCATTTCCAATACAGTATCTTGTCGCATGACTACTGGATTGGTTCACTGGCTGCTTTGATTAGATAGTTGCAACAGGTCTAACTTCCCTAAATCCCCAAATCTGAAATACTCTGAAATCTGAAGGATATTGAGCACTGTTAGGAGAGTGCAAAGATTTTGGATTTTAGAGTACTTTACATTTCAGATTTTCATAGTGGAGTCTATGCAAATATTCTCAAATACAACAACAACAGCAACAAAAAAACCTACCAAATCTGAAAGACTTCTGATCACAAGCATTTCAGATAAGGGATATCCAACCTTATATTAAGGAAAAATACTATCTTATCTCTGTTGGCAAAACAAAAATATAATGCAGATTTTTCAAAGTGAACCTGTAAATGACCTGAATGATTCATTAGGGAGGAAATTGCATATTTGGACTAAGGAAATTAACTTCTCAATTATAATAGTCTCACATCCTCCTCCCTTTTTAGGAGAGTTCATTGAGAATAGTTTTGTCTGAACGCAAAGAGTGAAGAGTGAAAATATAAGTACCTCCAGCTGTATTATTTAAAAATTTATGGAAAGTTGTTTTAATTCTTGTGTTTTTTTTTTTCTGACAACTCTTTGTCAAATTGTTTCTCGATAGGAGGCCTGTAGGAATAAGTCCTGCCAAGATTGCTTAGATAAATAGAGATATAATTAGTAGTATTTGTATAATAGGAATTAGAATGATTATAAAACCTTATTGTTAGTATTTTATTTGTGGCTTGAATTAGATGACCCAGGTTTAAATCTTGGCTCTTCTCCTTACTGGACTTTCAACAATGACTTGCACTCCCTTTCCTTGAATTTCTCCATCTCTACAGAAGTATGTATAGCTAAGCCAAAGAGCTGTGCTAAGACCTTAGAACAGTGCCCAACCCAAAGTAAGTGCTCTATAAATGTGAGTTGTTATTACTAAATAAACATCAGTCCTTTTTATACTGCTAATATTTTTATCAGTCCATTTCTCATGAATAAACTTGTCTCATCTATGTTAAATTATCACATTCTAAATTACCAGTGTTCTCTCCCTCCCTCTCTTTCTCTCTCTCTCTCTTCCTTTTTTTTAAAAAAAAAAGAAAAAACCCCAAAGTATTCAGCAGGGTTCCCATTGTTTTTAGTCCCCCAACCACTGTTCTCCCACTCCCTATCCTCAGCCTTAATTAAAGGACCAAGAACAATATTATAATGGTAAGTATAGACCTTGAGTTATTTTTTCTTCTTCTGTTGAGTGTGTACACTTCCCTGGCACACAGACTAAGACTTTAAACCAGATGGATTTGGGGATAGTGGAGACCTTTTCAGGATAAGGTGGAGATGAGACTGATTGATTGAGACACATTGCTATTTTCAGTTATAGTAACAATCCCTTTGTTACTTATTCAGAATGGTCATGGTGAGAATGGAGGCAAAGATTACACAGATCTTCAGGCAAGGCAGAATCAGTTGGAGAACTGTCTAACATACTGTACCAGAGTATAGAAAGCTCATCAGAATGTACTTAATGTACTGGGTATTTTTTTCCATATTTAATCACAAGTGCTTTCAGGGCTTATTAGCTGCCAATGGAATCAGAATTTTCCAACCTGATTTTTCTTTTCCTTTTCCTTTCCCTCTTCCACTTCCCTTACTCCATCTCTTCTACCTTCTTCTTCCAAAACTTTGTTTTCTACATTTAATTTCT
This sequence comes from Dipodomys ordii, assembly GCF_000151885.1. Taxonomy (NCBI): domain Eukaryota; kingdom Metazoa; phylum Chordata; class Mammalia; order Rodentia; family Heteromyidae; genus Dipodomys; species Dipodomys ordii. The sequence goes on from NW_012267269.1 coordinate 3,960,434, forward strand.
TGTGCCCATCTCTCACAACCACTTCATTTTACATTTTTTAGTGACAAATAAGAATTGTATACTGTAAACCCACTGGGACAATGGAGTTTGTTTTTGCGTATCTTTTGGGTAACTTAAATCACAAAGAGATGAATATCCTTTTATTTACAAACATTATACAAGTAATTCCACTTAACTGGAGACAACAGCTTAGGTTGCTTTATGATTTAACCTCCTTGCTATTTCAGATAAGAACCCACACAGCTTTTATTTGAGCAGGCATTTTGCCTAAAAATTGACCCTTTGCTCAGGAAGGTCCCAGGGTAGTTCTACATTCCAATGGTGCCATTAGCCTTTCGTATGCCTGTTGAAAAAGAGCCTATGGAGTTGGCTGTATCCCAATCAGTTTGGAATCTAGCTGAAACTTGTTCAAAGAGAAGAAACAATTGAATCAAGCCAAGTGGTCTAAAAATAGGTTCTTCAATTAGAATTTGAGGATAGGGGTTAGGGACTTTGCATTTTGATATTAATTATATCAAATTAGGGTGTTGATTACAATTTTATAATGACCAATTATTGTGCTGAATAAAGAATGAAGCAGTGTTGGTTATGATTAAAAAATTACTGCCATATAAGTGGGTGAGGGAATACAAATGTACTGTATTATAAATAAGAACATTTGTCCCTCCTGGACACTGGAGCCAGGAAATTAATTCTTTGGAAGTCCTATTTACATATCTGTCTGTAAAATTTTTTATTTGTTAATTTTAAATAAGTGGCTCTGCTTTTATTAAAGACAACTACCTGTTTAAAATGCTTTTCAGTATCATAATATCTGTGTGATTTATTTTACCTTTTAAGTAAGATGCTGACAAATTAATGTGTAGTTATTTATACTTGAATTAATGTGTGATTATTTAACATATGAAAGAAGGGATAGTAATATATATCAGGAAGGGTTCTGTTTGAAGATCAGATATGTCATATAACCAGCACTTCTACATGTTGACATTTCTTAAAATGCTACCACCCATTATCATTATTTTAGGAAAACAAATTGCCCATATAGATAGTGATTAGTGGAAAAATAATCTTTTTTCTTAGTGAATCTCCTGTCCTCAAGTACCTAAATGCTTATATTAGCTATGGCCTCCAACTACTGTCATAAACCAAGAGCCACTTTACTGTTGCCGGAAGTGATTGGCCCAACTCTGTTCTCTATTAGTGACAACAGAAGTAGTATTTTTCATTAACAAACATCTCAAATATCCTCTATTGATAAAAATTGGACAACCTAGGCATCTCATATAGGCCCAGATTTTCTTTTTGTGTGTGTGTATGCCAATACTTGGGGCGTCAATCTCTTGCTTGGCTTTTACACTTAAGGTTGGTGCTTGGCCTCTTGATTCATGTCTTCACTTCTGGCTTCTTGCTTTAATTGGGGATAAGAGGCACATGGACTTTGCTGCTCAGGCAGGCTTTGAGCCTGTGATTACATGTATGAGCAACCAGTGCCCAGATACACAATTCTTAATAGAACAAACAAAATAGTCAAGTGGAAACAGACATTTGTTAAAAGAATTCCTATTTAATATATCCACATTTGCTTACAAATATTTGTCCACACATACATATGATTGTGGAGATTCAAGTGTATGTGTTTTATTAATGGAAACCAATGTCTCTAGAGAGGTCAAACATGATATTCACAAAGAGTGAAAAGATTGGTTATCATATATGTGTAAAATAACACAGAAGTCCTGGGTGAGTAGGCAGAGCATAGACACAGGAAGAAGGCTGAGTCAGATGAGTGGCTTGTTTGCTATATAAGTCCAGACCACTGTAGGCAAAAGATACCCAGAGAAGTATATAAATGTTAGAGGGCTCAAAGGTAAAGCTACTTGAACAGAGCAGCCTTTCTTGGAAGAAAGAAGAAAAAGGTATAATATACAGGCTGTGAGAATTTCAGTAATCTCAGTCGGCTTATGATTCATTGTCTTTTGATAATTAAATACTATAAAGTCATCTAAGGAAAGGTAACTGATAGGGAGTGGAAAAGTCTTAAATGAAACAGTCTGCTTCTTTATAGGTACTTTTTTGTTTGGTAGGTAGATTCTGACTTGGTATCTTATGAGAGAGGTCAAACTATTTGCTGTGCTGTCTGCTGTCCTTGCCTGTTTATCTCCTGGGTATCTGGTACAATCTGAGAGGAGACAACAGAACGCAAGCATATGCTGAATACAAAGGCCCTATGAAATCTGCAAGCCTGCTGTGCCTCAAGTTCATGCAATTCCTTTTATTTTTTTTTTTAAAGCAGTGATGATACACTCTTTCCTCTGGATGACAAATTACAGAGCACATCTGAAAAGTCCCCTTTTTAGGGAAAATGTTCTGCCTCTTCTTTGTTCTCCATGAATGATGAATAAAGAAAAAGTAGCATTCAGTGAGAATAAGTATTATAAAAATGTTGTACTTGAATGTGCAATGGTTAAAAATAAATGGAAATATATGGTACATGACACTAAGAGAAGCAGCCCTTTCATGATTGTTTTTGCAAATGTTTAAAATATAAATTCTGGTACATCTTAACATCTTTTCATTGTGTTTAGACCAGAGTATAAACTGGCTAAGTCTATAATAGGAGGGGCCAGTGTAAAAGATTAATCTCTGTGGGATCCAGTGTTACCTACGGAAGATATATACCAAGGAAATGGCTACATTCCTCAAACAGTCCTCTTCCCAGTCATCACTAAATTCTCTGTTATACTTGGACTGGGTAAGGTTTATCACTAAAATCTAATATGATGATCATATTTGTCTTTAAGCTTCCCAGTGACCTTCACCATCTTTGATTGATAATACGTTCCCCAGAAAATTATTGCTGATACATTTCTTGTTTCCTAAAATTCCCTATCCCTTCTTTCACAGAATTAATATCCTTCTTTAATGAAAGCCAAAGCCATTTTGCTGACTACCCTTATAGCTTTATTCTTGCTTTTGTTCTTTTTAAATTAAGTAGGATATATTAATTGTATAAAAAGGGGTTTTAATGTGATATTTCCATACCTCCATATAATGTGCCTCAAACAAACTCACCCCCTCCAAATCTTTCCCTTATTTTTACTCTCCTCTGTGTAGACTGATCTTCAGTTTCATTTACCTTTTTCATTAGCCTTGCTTTTCATACCCATTCCCTGTTTTAAGTTCCTGTACCAGAGTTTTTCCTCCTTCCTCATCTCTTTGTCTAGAATCTGTTTTCTTCTCTATTTTCCTGCTTCTGGAGAGAACTTTCCTTTGACTCAAATATTCATCAGTTCTTATTCTTATTGAATCAAAAATATTTTTGTTAATTTTGTATCATATGGTGTTCATTGGTTGCAAACAATAAAAATGTGATTTGGTTCCCTGATCAAAGAAGAACTGTATTAGAAGGATGTGAGTTGATCCATGAAATGGGTACAAAATATTAATATCTAGCTTTGGAAATGATTTAGGCCAGGAAGCTCAGGAGAATCAAAGTGACAGAGGCTAAAGTAAATATCTGTTTGGATAAATCATGGATTGTATTATCCCAAGGAGTGAAGCAGTTGTGCACAGATCATGAAATATGGAGGAGAAATAGTCTCTTTTCAAGAATGAATTCAATTATCAAAGCATAGGACTCTTGTCCCAAGTTTACTGCTTGTTTGAGTGTTTAGACTAGAGACTAGAGCTAGTCCCAGTTTAGTAAACAGTACTTCTCCCTAAGGAGCTTGCTGTTGAGGGTGTGTGTGTTGGTGAAAGGGACTCAGATGAAGGAATAGGTAGTTTAAGTAAATAAAATTAAAACTAGTAACATGCTAGTATATACAATTCTAGGCTGTTTACAAGGTGGTTTCTGAGATGGAAAAATCCATCACATTGGAACATATTTGCAAAATAAATTATGGTGATTGGAGAGAAAGTAGAGCTGGAGGGAGGAAATCATATCAGAGGGGCAGGAGGTGAGGAGTGAAAATGTCTGTTACTCTTAGCGGGCTGGAAGCCAGTGGTACACTGGGAAGGAACAGTTTGAGTAAGGAAGTACAGGTAGTATCTGTTACTGGAGATGTGGACCTAAAACTGGTTTCAACTTCCAGGAATCTAGGAATAAGAGGTAAAGAAGAGGTCATTATAAGTAGCTTCAGTTTTAAAAAAAAACAACATACTACTTTTTTCCTTTGCTTTTTTGGTTGGTACTAATAGTTTGAACTCAGGATCTTACATTTGCTATTCAGGTGCTTTATCATACACCCTCATCCCCAAGCCGTGTGTGTGTATGTGTGTGTGTGTGTGTGTGTGTGTGTGTGTGTGTGTGTGTGTGCGCGCGCGCATACATGCCACTTTTGGGACTTGAACTCAGGACCTAGGTGCTGTCCCTGAGCTTTTTGCTCAAAGCTAGTGCTCTACCGCTTGAGCTCCAGATTCACTTCTGGCTTTTTGGTGGTTAATTAGAGACGAGTCTTAAAGACTTTCCTACCTGGACTGGCTTTGAACTGTGAGCCTTAGATCTCAACCTCTTGAGTAGCTAGGTATCAGCCACTGACATCTGGCTTTCTTTTGTTATTTTTGAGATTGTATCTCATTTTTTTTTATGTTTGGGCCAGTCTAGACTGCAATCCCCTTACTTAGGCTTCTTGTATAACTGATGACAGTTTCAACTTGATTCTACCACCTTATGTTTTTCTCCTGCTTGCAAAGCTCCAAGTGCTGACAACCTGCATGCACAGGAAAGCACATGGGAACAAATAAAAAATCTAGTTCACCCAAGTAAATCATGTTCATGATATAAATGCATGAAAAAGGTTGCAGATACTTAAGAATAATATAATGCCTACAAATAACAAGTATCACATTTATTCCTGTGAATATACTGAAGGAAATCTGTTTTGACTAGTTCCAATGAAACTACACATCTGAGCATGCTTTACTTATTCATTAACACAGGTAGTTTTGCTGCAAAACGAATCAGTGCATTGGAAACACCTGAAGATTTGAAATTTGATTCTTGATAATACAAGCGATACAAGTCTGATCCTACGTCTTATCTTGTGGAAAACTTTGTGGGAATCTCTGTTCCAAATGTATATAACATCATGACCTTTCTTTACTGTATTAAGGTAGAACAGATAGATGTGCTTAAGCATTAACATTCAGAATATTTCAAATTACCCTTGTAATCCAGTTTTTCCTTATGGGGGAAAAACACGAAAAACAGATTATCCATATTTAGAAATGAAATTCTTTGGGGTGAGGTCTTATTTAATTTAAATATACTTTGGTTTTGCATTAATAATTTTCCTACTTCATAGCCTTAAAGAGTTAAACATTGAGCTTGGAAAAAAGAATTCTAATAGTATTTTAAAACAATTAACAAGTACAATGTCAATATTTGGACACCCCAAAAATATTTCCTTTAATGACTGTTAATGTAATGTTTATATATCAAAGAAAGGTCCATATGGGCTATTGAATTTATTAATGTTTAAGGAAAAGCAATTTTCATTCATTTGCAGAGGAAGCGATTCATTTCAAATATGAATGAAAGGGTTTATGTATCAATGAAATGATTTTACAATGTGGGAAGGTGTGGGGAATGAAAAGACCTTTATGGATCAGACTTGTTAAACAAAAGATGAGGGAGGGATGGGATGAAGGAAGACAAAGTCTGAGGGATTCTGTCAGCATGAAAGTGCTTCTATGTGGATTAAGTGGAAAGCTGCTTTTAATAGCACTCAGATTCCTGCAGATACCACAAGTTCAACCTCAAGATACTGACATGAACCTTGTAAAACACAGAGGAGGCAAAGGCCCCAAATCCTGAAGGAAGTAATTAGGGGGAGTCATGGGCCAAGGGGAGAGCAGAATGCAACACAGAGGTAATGCACACAGGTGTTTGTTGTTCTTTATCTCACCACCATGGCGCAGATGCCAATTTCAACCCAAATGTATTGACTTATGGCTGGGACTTTGACATCCCCTGTAACACAAGTAGGGAAGTGATGTGTGGTAATTTCCTGGGCGATACAGAGTGGTACCTCTGGTGCAACTCATGGTTTGAGGTACCACTGATAAGAACTTGGTAAGAAGGTGGGAAGCTAGGATCCATTGTTGGAAGAAGAAATTTTGAAACAACAAGGCTTACAGAAAGCATTATTGAAGGGAGTCACAACTAAAACTTGGGTAACAGAAATGAGAACAGTGAACTAAATATGCACAATAGTTTAAAAATATCCCATCAGCTAAGTGCCGGTGGCTCACACCTAAAATCCTAGTGACTCAGGAGGCTGAAATTTGATGATCACAGTTCAAAGCCAGCTCAGGCAGGAAAGTCTGTGAGACTTTTATCTCTAATAAACTACTCCGGAAAAACTGGAAGTGGCACTGTGGCTTAAGTGGTAAAGCGTTAGTCTTGAGTGAACAAGCTCAGGGACAGTGTCCAGGCCCTGAGTTCAAGCCCTACGACCAACAAAACACACACATACACACACACACACACATCAGATTTTCCTTTACATAACGTTCTTTCTTTCTTCCTTCCTTTCTTTCTTTCTCTTCTTTTGTTTCTCTTCTTTCTTTCTTTCATTCCTTTCTTCCTTCCTTCCCCTCTCTCTTTATCTCTTTCTTTTTCTCTTTCTATCCCTCCCTCCCTCCCTTCCTCCCTCCCTCCCTTCCTTCCTTTCCTTCTTTCTTTCTTTCTCTCTCTCTTTTCCTTCCTTCTTTCTTTCTTTTCTTTCTTTCTTTCTTTCTTTCTTGGTACCAGTCCTGGAGCTTGAACTCAGGGCCTGGATGGTGTACCTGAGCTTTGGTGCTCAAGGCTAGCACTCTACCATTTGAGCCACAACTCTACTTTCAGCTTTTTTGGGCAGTGAACTGGACATAAGAGTCTTAAAGACTGCCTAGCATAGCTTCAAACCGTGATCCTCAAATCTCAGCCGCCTGAGTAGCTATGATTACTGGCCTGAGCCACTTGCCCCCAGCTTTAAATAACACATTTTTGAAAAACACCTGCAATGTGTTAAACACTGCACTGGATTCTTTGTATACAGTGGCAAATAAAGTAGACATAGTCCCTTACCACTCAGATTACACAGATAAATAAACTAGTTGTGGTAATGGGGTTTCAGTTGGTTCTGAAAGGAGGCTACATTCCAGTGAGTTCATAGAGCATCATGGAAGGTTTCTTAGGAGAAATGACACTTACGTAATTAGGTGAAAGACAGATGAGAGTTAGGGGAAAAGAGAGAAAGAAGATATTGGGATGAATGATAGCCAACACATAGAGAATACCCCAATGGCTGAAGAGCTCAGTAGAGAAGTCTGCAGAAAAGGCAGACTGTTGCTGCTGGAGTGAAACTGAAGTATGGAAGTGGTGTTTATCCTCCATGGGCTTTAATTATGCTGTCCTATTTATATTTAGCAAATAGATATTGTTTTAGTATCACATAAGCAAGGAAAGGAGGTATAGAATACACAAGTAACTTGGCCAAGGACACTGTTTAGTGTCCATCAGCCTAAAAGCCAGCCTCAACTTTCTGCTTGCCTTTATTCTCCCCTCCCCCATTCTATTTTACCTCCTTTGATCGGAAGGAAATAAAAACCTGCTTGAGGAAAATGGATATTGAGATTATGAACTAAATGGGTCTTCACCTTTAACCAAATTCCACATTTTTTTTGAAGCGTCATATCCTGTACATTGTGAGATAACTATATGACCAGAACATGCTAGAAACCCAATTGGTATATGGTTTAATGAGATACTGAGAATATCTCCTACCTTTAAGGAAGTTCCCCAAATCCACCCTCACTTCTCCTAGGCTCCCAAAAACCATGAAGATGTCATTGCTTTATATTCTGTTCCTCATGTGATCATAGGACTGCATATTATGTTTACTCTTTTCTGTTTATTCTTTAAAGTCTCAAATCTTCCTAGAAGACTTCTTTGGAAAAGACACTATGCAATCATGTATAATTTATTTTTTTTCTTTTTTTAATTTAATTTAATTTTTGTGTGAACATACTGTACAGAGGGGTTACAATTAAATGGGCAGGATAATGCATACATTTCTTATCAAGCATTGCAGCCTCCTCCTTTGTTTACCCTTCACATCCCTTCCCAGCTCCCCCCC
>NW_012267269.1:3970529-4003971 GCF_000151885.1 Dipodomys ordii
ATTGCTGTAGCTAGGCATTCTAATATTAGATTGAAGAGAAGTAGAGAGAGTGGACATCCTTGTCTTGTTCCTGAGTTAAGAGGAAATGGCTTTAGTTTTTTACCATTAAGTATAATGCTGGCTGTAGGTTTGTCATATACAGCCTTTATTGTATTGAGGAATGTTCAATCATGTATAATTTAATTGCTAGTCCTGTGGTATGCTATACTACAGTAAAATAATATGTACATTAGGTAAATATAGTAGTGAGTTAAATGTTGAATATTCAAACAAAAAAATCCTTCTCTGTAGCACTCATCAATTTTCATAGTGCAAATACTTAAAGTCACCCCTGTGACCTTATTAATTTTAGATTTGAGGTAATAAATGCCAGAGAATTGAACTGAACTGTGTAACTTTTCTGCTTGCCACCTTAATCTTGATTACATAGATCTGCAGCAAGATAATTAGAATGTATTGTGTTTTGAGTATTTATTACCTTTAATTTCAGGATCATATAGTCAAGTAAAAATTTATATAATTTAAATTTCAATGCCATACATGTTTAACAATTAGCATTCAGAGTTGCTGGTATTTTAACAATTGGCCATTTGGAGCTTGTAGTACCTGCTACAATGAATCACTGACTAATGAATTCAGAGGTAGGAAAGTTCTTTGTGTTTTCAGTCTTAATATATGACTGCAATTCAGAAGCTTTTGGTAACTCAATAGGTGGATAGATAAAGTAATGAGTAAATGCAAATACAAAAACCTTGGATATTTCTGCAGCCTCTGTGGCTTCAGATTCTTCATCTGTAAGGTGAATGGTTTAGATGGATTTGGTTGACCTAAGGCTCCCCAAAGAGTTTATAGTTTCATGTTCTGTTGACCAGAGTGTTCTATAATTATGGCAATTCTTTTCTTATCTGAGTGATGACAAAATATTAACTACCTCAGTTGGGACTTAAGTAGTGAGTGAACAGGACATTTGTAACAGATTTAGTTTATCTTAAACATGAATGGAGATTATATAATTATGTTTACTTTTGAGTAATTAGAGCATTTGTCTAGATTTTAATGGATTAAGCATTATTATATGGTCTGATATAGTTGGTTTTAGAAAAATAATCTGGCTATTTCTTAAAGAAAAAAAATAAAATACAGAAAATTCTCATTTTCAAATACTTGACACTTAAAAATGTTAACATTTTTGGAATTGTGAAGTAAAGATTATTTTGCCAAGTATTTACTATGAAGAGATTAGAATAAAGAAAATACTTTTATTTTTATTTTTTTGTCAGTCATGGGGCCTGAACTCTGGGCCTGGGCGCTATGCCTCAGCTTTTTAGCTCAAGGCTAGAGCTCTACCACTTGAGCTGTAGCACTACGTCTGGCTTTTTCTGCTTATGTGGTGCTGAAGAATCAAACCCAGGGCCTCATGCATGCAAGGCAAGCACTCTACCACTGAGCCACCTTCCCAGCCCAGAATAAAGAAAATATTTTAACATAGTATAAGCTGGGTTCTTCAAACTCATCAGGTCACAAACCTCCCTTTCCCAATAGATTATAGTAATATTAATTTCAGGGAATGTCACTTGGAAAGTAATGCACTGGATAGTTCTCTCTGATACATAGTCATAGATTTGAAGAATTTAAAACTCAACTATGGAGGTTCAATAGTTTGTGTCTTTGTCTTCAAAAGCTATTAATGTGGAATTATACCTTTGCAGGTAAAATAATATTCAATCATTTCGTCACTGCATGATAAAATGAAAAAAGAGATGGTGTGTTAGAATATCTCAGAATAAATGTAGAACACGTCATTCAGATTTCCTGAAGACATGTTCTATAATTTGCCACCTTGGTCACTTTATTTGTAGAATGAGACAGGTGGATTAGACAAACTCCAGAGTTCATGATATATAACTTTCTATTCTTCCAGCCCCAAAGTTTGTGGTTTATACTCTTGGCCAATGTAATCACTGCAAAGGAAACTCTGGAAATGGGGGAGGATTATGATCCTCAACACAGTCACAGAAGTGAAGGGAGAACCAGAAAGGAGTTTAATTAAGCTAAATGTTCTGATGTTTGAATGTTGATACACTCAACTATATTTAGGTCCAAGAGAATAAAAAACATTCTCCTGGGGAGAATAGAGTTGATTTATATGTTCTTTCTTTCATTAAATTCAGTGAAGCCTACAAAACTTGCTAATGAAGGAAAATTATGAAGTATTCTGGCTCAATTTATTTGCTCTTTCCATAATAATTTGGCCTCCGACCATCTGACACAGAATCTGAAAGAATCAAGTTTCATTAGCTCCTCATTCTTTTGTTTTAAAATTCAAGAAATGTATTTTTCTGCTTATCAAAAAGATTAAGATATGATAAACCTGGATTATTAATCTCATTTCATAGAGATATTGGGTTTCCATAAAACATGAGATTGAGAAAAGGTCTTCAATGTTTCTGCAGTGCATTCCATTTTCTCTAAAGCAAAGCTCCGCTATGCTAACCCTCCCTCAAAAGAGAGGACTAGTTGATATGCAACCAGTCAATGAAAAGGTTAAATAAGCCTATACTGTTCAGAAATTTAAGATTTTTCATGATGTCCCTTCTAATTCATTCTGTTCTCTGCAGTGAGAATGATTCATGTTTAACATGTAAACCTGGTTGAAACCCTGTTGAGATCCCAAGGAGATCTCAGCCTGAGATAGAAACTTCTTAGGCAAGGCTTTGAGATACTGCACAGATGAACTCTTGTCCAGCCCTTTCATCTTAAGTAAGTCAGAACAGGCTGTGCATTTTGGATTTAGGCCCCAAATATCAGAAGCACAAAGACAGCTCAGCACCAAGAACAGCTCAGGCCAGCAATGGGGATTTGCTGAAATCCACTCAAGGACTCAGGCCCACCACATATTTCTACACTGAATACTGCTGCTTGGTCCACCTGTGGTAAAAGAAACACTGAGCTTCCACCTTACAGGGTTGTGTGTTTTGAACTGGAAGAGATACTTTTGTTTATAACTGGTAACTATCTCTAGTCATAGGACCTTATCCAATCATGGAGCAAGATGTCAAAGACAGAGGGAGTGTGCTTGGAGAAAGGTGCACAGCACTAAGTACTTCCCATCTAATGCTGGGTCCTCTCCTCTGTGGAGCTGCTTGTTAGCTCTACTTAAATTGTCATGATCACTTCATCCCTCTGTCATGCTTGTCCTTCTCATTTCACTGGATCTGTTCATACAGCCAGTTCACCATTTGTGCCTCTCTTTTAACTCTTTCTCTACTTTTCATTGATGCTCAGAATATTCTTCCTCTCTCTTCTTTTGTCATCCATTACACCTCAGTTTTTCCTTCATGTCATTCAGCAGTCTTCTCTGAGTGCCCTCATGGAGTGGCTGACCAGTCCTTTCTGTGGTCTCTATAAAAGGTGGTACAGGCTCATGCCTGTAATCCTCAAGTGGCTGAGATTTGAGATCATGGTACAAGGCCAGCCTGGGTAGGAAAGTCCGTGAAACTCTTATCTCCAAGAAACCACCAGAAGACTGAAAGAGGTGCTGTGGCTCAAGTGGTGGAACACTAGCCTTGAGCCAGAGCTCAGGGACAATGCCTAGGCCCACGAACTACAAAAAAAAAGTTGGTACCCACTTTAAACATCAACCTTCACATGGTACACTCACTATAGGTACTTATTTATTTATCTTTGAATGGTACCTGACATTGAGCCAATTAATAAGCATTCATCTTTGCTATTTGAATATATTAATTACAAGATCTTCTTTTAGAGGAGCAATTGGCATTTTAAGAATATGAGAAACTCTTGTCTGTCACATCCAGACTCACTTTACCTAAAAAAAAACATATTCAACTACAGATCCTCTAGTTTTATTAGTTGAAAATATGTAATTAATGATATAGAAAATGCGGTTGAGTGACAATATGAATGGCTGAGTTTAAACTTAAAAAAGGTATTCTAAGTTATTGTATCTTAAGGCACTCAGAGCAAATGGTCAAGATACCAACCAAAACATGTCAATTATCTTTAACATGAATTTTCCTTCTTTGGACACGTAGAAAATATCCCAAAAAACACAGGTATCATAAACACCCCTTGCGCTTAACTTCAAGATCCTCAGAAAAAACGTGCAATTCTTGCAACAGTGATACAAGACATTTAAACTCAATCTAAGAGTAATGCTTTCTCATTCCACAACTGGTACTGTATGGGGTAAATTACCCTAGGAAAAGTTTAGAATACCAAGTATGATATACTAGCTTGTTTTTCAAATTCATTCTCATGACTTGCCAAGTTTCTCAGATGAAGTTCAAGCAGCTCTAAGAGTTTAACACAATTGTTAAAGCATTTTCTTAAAATATGATTATTAGGGGTTACTTCTGAGCTCAGTATAATAGAAAAATTGCTGGAAAAATTGGAGAATGACAGTATATATGCAGAAAAGAAGTTTACAGAGCACACACACATATACACACACACATCTATATTGTATTGTTTTATGTCTGAAGACTTTGCAATAGAACATAAAAAACTTAGAATTGTTTTGTGGAAAAGGAACACATCCAAATAAAGGCTTAAGCAACAAATATTCTAACTGTGTAAAATACTATATTTTATTTTGAGGACCTATCTTGGTTTCTTTCAGCACTAGAATTTGCAAGAGCTTAATTGTGAACTAGACTGAAAAAGTCTTGGTCTAAAATTGAACATCTGTTGAAAGATAGGTGGCAACTGCATGGGCTACTAGAGAAGAGGAAATAACTGGGTATCAAAGCTGCTGCCCAGCTTTCTCAACACCAGAAATGTAAACAGCCCAAACAGAGCTAACTAAGCCAAAGGAGACTTCCAGACCTAGATTTGTTCCATTTGGTTAGTGAAATCCTAGACCTAATGGTATTCTTCACATAATTACAAAATCCAAGCACCACTTTGCAGTCTACTCCAGGACTCGTAATTTTGTAGGTTACAAGAAGAGTGCATGTCACCCCCCCACCTGGCCTTTCAGGGTTGGGGGAGCAAGGGGGTCATTCAGATGGATGGAAACACCAGCTGCATCCCCCATTCCCTTGGCCTCCCTGCCCCTCCCCCTCCCCCTCTTCAGCCCACTTCTGCCTGTTCCACATGAGTTTCTCAGCCCCAGTAGACCCCCACCTCGTCTTGCTGGTGTGTCCCAGGGCAGGATGAGGAGAGGAGACCCCAACTTTCCTCCAGCCCCCACTCCCACACCCACCCTGGCACAAGGATGAACAGATAAACTGGAAAGCCAACCTTCCCTTCCCAGCAGTCCTGCAGGAGGAAAGACTTGAGGACCCTGTTCAGTGGGCTGCTGGCTACAATTGAAAGGAAGAGGAAAAAATTTAAATCTATTAAGTTCTAAGAAGAGTGCATGATTAATTTTGATTTTATGGAACCAGTTTTCTTGTAGATTATGTACATTTATTTAAATTATTTTATGATCAAATTATTTGGTGATATATTATTTTGGTGAGTTCTGATTTTACAAATCCGTTTTTTGAACACATGGACCACATGGCAAGTGAAAACTATAAAATTCTATTAGAACACAGTCTTGGGAATCCTGTGAATGATAAAAAATCTATATAAAATAATTATATAAAACATATTCATTATATTATGTGAAAGGACTGAAAATATTATCAAAGCTTTAGATAGCCTACATTAATGTTTGGTTTTGGAACAAAACAGACCTAAGACAGAAAAGTCCTTGCATAATTATGGAAATAAGTTTGAGATAATCTGAGAGCTAATACTTAGACAAACACACACACAGCAGTTAAACTTCTACTTGATTCATTGTCATGGTGCTTCTCTTATCTCACTCAAAAAATACCAAAGGGGCTTTTAACAGAAAACTAAAAAGTGCAACACCTTAAATAAACACTCACTGCACCCAGGAGTGGGGCCAGGCTAACAGCGTTTTACCTAGTGGTCAGGAATGGTGTCTTTACTCTGAAGAGGCACAGAATGTTTCTCTCTTGCCCGTGGATGAAGGACATCAAGTGGCAGACAGCCATCAAGTTTTTATGTGGAGAGGAAGCGCGTTGAGAGGTCATGGGCTCTGCAGTTGGCTTTCTACTTTTCTTTCTTTTTTTTTTTTGCTAGATAGTCTTGAGCCTGTCAAGTTCAGGACAGAGCTGAAGATGTCAAGGAGGATAATATCACAGAACAAGGCATGTACAATCTACAGCTCTTGTGTTAGAGCTCAGAGTAGTGCCATGAGCCTACCTCCTTCATTTTAGAGATGGGAAACTAGAGGCCCAATAGGTTCCTATTTATGACTTACCCAAGCTAACACAGCAAGAAAATAACTAGAAAGCCAGCCCCTTGACTTTAGCCCTGTATATTTTCCATGATACAATATAACACATGAGTCATTTGGAGAAAAGACCTACAATTACAAAGGAGGAGCAGCAGCTGAAGGAAGATTTAAGCTCTGGAAGAGTTCAACCCTATTAGACAAATGGGCTGTTTTATTAAAAAAAAATACCCTATACTTTAGCATGTAGAACTCTACAATTTTAGTTCATTGAGATGCTTCACTATGAGAATAAAAAGGTTTTCTAGAGAAACAGACTAGTTCTGATAACTATCCAAACATGACAGGTGTTCTCTGTGGGGCTACGTTGGCGTGTCAAAGAGAATCCCACAGGGAAGTCTCCCCATGTACTCGGATTTCTAGGCCTCTGTGGCCAGTAAGGAGGGTGGCTCTGGGAAGGGTGGTACCTTTTAACAGATGGCTCCCATCTGACCACCAAGTCAGATCTGCTTTTATGAAAAGGCTGCTGCTTTCCAGGATTTCTGGCATATGCGTTCCAAACAGGATCAAGAACATCTGGAGAACTTGGAACTAGCAACACACTTAGGTCATGGCCTCTAGGCAAGTGATCAGCAAACTGAGTCATTCAAATCACATTTTTATGAAGCATTAGCTGTAGGTCTGGAAGCAGCATTGAGGCTAGCTTGTATAAAAGTAGAGTCTCCTTCCCTCCACCCATTTCCCTGGGCTGGGTTTGTATTGGAGCCCAAGTCTCATATGTAAATGGTGTTTTCCAATGATTGAATTTAAAAGCATGAGGAAAGAGAATGGTTATGTATTTGTGAGTGAATTCTAAGGCAGGTGGCAGAAAACTGTACCCAGAGCTATTGCAATCTCTTTGATTGGCATTAAGAAGGAAGATGTGGAATGAGGCAGATTCTTCCCAGAGACCAAGAGACCTCTAGAATGTTTCAATAATCTTCATCATCTTTTCACAGTTTATAAAAGATCATGAAATGGGGTCTTTTTCTTGTGAATTCTTTGCCTAGCAAGAAAGCAATGACAGGGAACTTAGTGGGTATAATATAAATTCTACTCAGACATGTCATTTGTAGAAAAGTATCTTTAGAGTTAGGACTAGAATTCAACATGATTCTCTTTATTTTTTACTTCTCTCCATCTACCATTTACTTACACGGTAGTCATCATTTTGGAATATACTACTTTGTTCCTTCCATTTTTTGTCTCTGTTCCCTTTAGATATTAAGTACCTTAAAGTTATTATTTCATTATCATTTACCCTGTACTCTAGTTGTGCAGAGTTAAATATAATTTCTGTACCCCAAACCGCCAATGATAAAAATTATAAGAATTATACATATACAATAATTATAATAAGAATTATACATGTACAATAGTTTATACATAGTTTGCAGAATATTTCTACTTTGCTTGTGAAAGTGTTTCCAATTTCACTAAACCTGACAGCACTTTGAGCCCAACCCATATCTTCTGACTCAAAATCAGGTTTTCTTAATAGTCAGGAGACTAGGGTTCCTAATATAGAGTTTTCATAGTTCAGATTGAGCAACATCAATGGTCCATCTATGCATACCAGGAGGGATAAAGAAAAGTGTGCACAGGTGTTTACACATTTACAGCTTAATAAAATTTTAAATAAAGGAATTTTTAAAACAGTACAACGCCATTCAAAAATGTCAAACCAAACAAAGGCAAAAGGGACTCAATAATTCTTAAACAAAAAAATTGTTGAATAAAACTTTAGTCTTTCAATTTTGAGTTCTGGTCCTGCGGGCAGTTTTGTTCTTATTTATACCATTTCAATTTAGATTTTCATCTGAAAAATGATGAAGTTGAACTACATGCTGCCCCTATTTCCCATGACAAAATGCTGTGCTTCAATTAGTCTAATTAAGAATTGGAAGGTAAACATTTAATTAAGTCCTGCACTCCATAATGATGTTTCAGTCAATGATGAACTTCACATACCATAGGAATCCCATATGATTGTATCTCATAATGACATAGTAGCTGTCTTAGTTTGAATAACTATGTTTTGTGATGTTCACATGTTTTGTGATGTTCACAAACCACTTACTAATGAATTTTCAGAATATCTTTATGTCAAACAACATATGTCTGCATAGTTAAACCAAGCATATTTCTGGTTTCCAATGGGATAATTTCTCATCTTGCAAAAACTTATTGAAAGTGCTAATAGTTAATTCTCCATATGTGGAATCATTAATAATTAGAAGCCAAGATTTAAAAGGTCATTTTGCATCAATCTGTAACTATGGAAATTTGGGCTATGATCCTGAAGCCTTTGAAACCTATGTCCCTAGAAATTTTTCTCATGTAACTGCTCACAGATAACTATCAGGCAAGACCACAAACACTTTTAGTAAAATTACGCTACAGATTACATTCTGAAAATAAGAGGTCCATTAAACACACATTTCTTCATCCTATTTATGCTGTTGCTCCTCTTCAATTCCAGAACCTGCAACTGTGGAGCTGTGGGATCCTCTCAGCAATAAGTTAACATATAAGCAGTTTATCCCTGACAGAACATAAAGTCCAGTGTCTTGTGTAAACTTCAGTACTGTGTCGATTTCTTTGTCAAATGAATTTACAATCACATGGAGACATTATTTGGAAATGGTTATTTGGGAATTATAAGCATACTGTCAGTTCTTGTTCACTAATAGTAATGCTTAAAGGGTATCTATTTAACTTCTATGGTAAGAGAAGTCAGAACCTAGAGTTTTTCCAACAATAAAACTAAAATCACAGCTATATTTTGAAGATAGGCTCCCAAGATTTCATTTGTTAAAATTGAATCCCCATTTCAGGTACTAATAATGTGAAAATCTTCCTACTATTTGACTACTGTGTTAAATTGGATCATTTGGGAGATAATTAGGATTAGACAAGGTGATTAAATGGGAGATCTTATGATCTTATGATCGAGTCCTGGTGTCTTGATGGGAAGGAGAGAGACCAGAAGAGACACACACACACACACACACATATGCATATATATACATATATGTATACTATGCATACTCCTTGTCTCTTTCATTGGAACATCCTCCACCACTTTTAGAATCTGCCAGCAGGCCCTTGACCTTGGACCTCCAAGACCATAAGATTAAAATAAACTTCCGTTCTTTATAACTCACCTAGTCTATGCTGCTGCATTCTTGGCAACAACCACAACAACAGAAAACAAACTAATAAAGACTGTTTTAAAAGGGACTGACTAATTTTGTATCTTAGATATTCAACATGGAAACACTTTTAATGAAAGTTAGGCCTCTGTGAAAGGCAGAAAGAACTGCAGGCTGAACTCTTAATGTGACTGTCTCTGTATTCATTAAAGTATTTTTAACTGTGGGTTTCAAAGCAAAGTTGTTAATGCCGGGGGATCATGTTGGATCAGCAGGAATTGCTTACAGAGCAATTGCAGGGAGGCCAAGGCAGTGGAGGCTGATGACAGCTTGGGCCTGAATCATCCAGAATAGATCAGCTGATGCACCCAAATCATCAGAAATATTTTTTCAGAGTTTCATACTCATTTCTAAGAGTATATGAAACTTGTGGGGGAACATGACTCTATATGAGATATTCCTTCTCTACTAACATTTTTAATAGAGGAAGCTCAAGGACAATGATCATCAGTAAAAACCATGATAAGTCTAACCTGGAGTGTAGACATCACCAAAAATCCATAGGTAATAATGGAAATAGTAGCAAGAATGTAAGTAATAGACTTGAAACTTTGCTGAAGAAAGCATGTTGAAATGCTATTTAATCTTTATGACCACCACATGGGATAGGTATTTGAATTAGAAAGTTGAGACTTAGAGAAAAGAAGCATAGTTTGGTATACAGGTGTGCCTCCTCCCCAGGAGGCATCTCTGCAAAGACTCATAAATGGCCTGAGGGAGCTCCTTGAGAAGGGTAGGGAATTATATGGTGGCGATGATCTCACTTCATGATTCACTGATTAACTTTGACTTAAATTTTTGTTTCTGACCATGAAAGGATTCCTTTTTCTCCAGTTTCTGCCATTGCATTGGGCTGACCAAAAGCATACAATAGAGGCATCTTAATGTGAGAGTTCAATTTATTTAGTGCTATTTATTTAGATCCCTGTGGCCCTAGGCTTATGTACTCATTTGCCATGCATTATTCTTTTTAGCCTTGGTATGACCAACGATGGTGGGTATTCTTCCCATTTTATAGGGGATAAGACAGGTGTAACATTTTAAAGTAATTTTTGCAATATCATGTACTTAATAAGTGATGGAGCATAATATGAACTTTGGGGTACCTGACTCTGAGTTCTTTCTTTAGGTTTCTCATCCCAAGCTGCTCATTGGAAACTCCTAAGAGTTTAAAAGATTTAAATGTCTACAGGGTTGAAGACATGGCTCAGGTGGTAGAGCTCCAACCAATGACAAAAGTGTCAGATACAGAATTGTAGAGTCCTAGTCTCAAAAATTTACATGTCTAGATCCTTTTCCAGGCCAATCAAATTAGGATATGGAGAGAAGGACCTGAGAGAATGTTCCCCAAGAGATTTTATTGATGATCAAGATTGAGAACTACTTAACAAGAACAAGCTAAATAAATAGCCTACAGAATAAGAGAAGATCTTTGTAAAAAATCTTTACATCATACAATGTCCTAAAATCTAGAATATAAAAAGAGCTTAAGAAACTAAACCTTCAAAGACTCAACAGCCCAACTGGGTTGTTGAAAAGTAAAAATGGTCAATATACACATGAAAAATGGTTAACATTTCTGGTCATAGAGGAAATGCAAATCAGAACAACACAGATTTAAGATTATACCAGTTAGAATGACCATCGTCAAGATTTAGGGGGGAAGGTATCCTAATATGCTATTGATGAGAATGTAAATTTGTCCAACCACTCTGGAAAGTAAAATGGACATTCTTCAAAAAACTAAACATTGAACTACTTTATAATCCAGTAATACCACTCTTGGGCATTTATCCAAAAGATTACAAACCAGGATACAGTAAAACCACTTATACAATTAAGTTCATTGCTGCACTATTCACCATTGCCCAAATGTCCATCAATAGACAAATGGAGAAAGAAAATGTGGCACATGTACTCAACCCAATGGATTTTTACTAATCCTTTAGAAAGAATGATATTATGTCAATTGCAAAGAAAGTGATGGATCTGGGGGCTGGGAAAGTGGCTCAGTTGTAGAGCGCTTGCCTTGCATGCCTGAGGCCCTGGGTTCGATTCCTCAGCACCACATAAGCAAAAAGAAAAAACCCGGAAATGGCGCTGTGGCTCAAGTGGTTAGAGCACTAACCGTGAACTGAAGAGCTGAGAGACAGCGCCAGGCCCAGAGTTCAAGCCCCACAACTAGACCTCCCCCCCCAAAAAAAGAAAGAAAAAGTGATGGATCTGGAAAAAATGTTAAGTGAAGTAAGTGAGGACCAAAGAGAGAATGGATGAGTGTTTACTCTCATATATTCATGTTAGAACTAATAGTAGTTCTAACATGAATGTACTAGTCACGTACTAGTACTTGGGGCTGTATTTAAGTGTATACAAATGTACTTACTGAAATATATGGTATTTTCAGGGGAGAGTTCAAATAACTCAGCAGCCCAACAAAATGATTACCAGGAAATTGATTACTAAAAAGGTAGGGGGTAGGGTCAAGGTAAGGGAGTAGATGAATGAATAAGGGAGGAGAATACAGTTATAAAATTACAACATTAAGAAAATAGAGAGGAAGGGCTGGGTTGGGATGGATGGGGAAGAATGACAAAAGGGTGGTACAGTAACTCTTTTGTACAACTACTTAAAGATAATAATAAAAAAGGACAACGAGTGCCATATGTCCAGTTATCTTGTGGAATATAAGCATCTCTGAAAACAAATATTCTGTAGCTGTAAGATAAGCTTCTTTATGCAAGTATAATACAGCCACACCTGTAGCTTTTTTATTTTTATGTATTTTGTTTTTGAGACAGGGTCTCACTCCTTTTTCCCAGACTAGACACAAATTCCAAGATTTTCTTTTTCCACTTCCCAAGTAACTGGGAACATACACTATAACACTTGGCTGGGTGATTAGCTTCTTTTAGGCATAGTGATAGATGTGTTCCATTCTGCAAGGTATTATATGCTAGGAGGGAGATACAATAATTTAATAGATTGATCAACTATATTTAATTGCCTTAGTAATTGACTAGGCAGGAGTATGTATGAGAGAAAGTATGAGAAAGAGTAAGATGGGGCTGGGAAGGTGGCTCAGTGGTAGAGCGCTTGCCTTGCATGCATGAGGCCCTGGGTTCAATTCCTCAGCACCACATAAGCAGAAAAAGCTGGAAGTGGCGCTGTGGCTCATGTGGTAGGGTGCTAGCCCTGAGCTGAAGAACTGAGGGACAGTTCAGGACCCATAACCGACAAAAATAAACAAACAAAAAAAGAGAAAGAGTGAGACATATCCCTCATGCTCATCCATGCTGATGTCTATTTCAAAACCTTTGAATTCAGGACTCGTAACTCTGTGATACTAGTGTACCAGTTCCCCAGTAGGCTCATTGAGATACTTAGGTAAATAAAGAAGAAATCTCCTACCATTGTGCTGGTCATTTTGGCCAGTGGAACCTGGTTTTGATATCAGTAGTC
The DNA here is from genome assembly GCF_000151885.1 of Dipodomys ordii. Classification (NCBI taxonomy): domain Eukaryota; kingdom Metazoa; phylum Chordata; class Mammalia; order Rodentia; family Heteromyidae; genus Dipodomys; species Dipodomys ordii. Next base: position 3,983,517 of record NW_012267269.1, read on the forward strand.
ACAGGTACCTTCTATCATGGTTTCTAGTAACATTCTTCTTCCTGCAAGCTGACAGTCATGACAGGGTAGACTCTTTTATACTCTTGGAACTCAGAAGCATGGAACAGTGTTCGGTGGGTAAATATTTCCTTCTGCACTTGTAAAGCACATTGCTGCAGATATCCTGATGTAAATAATATTCCTCTAATTTTTCCTCTCTAGGCTTGAGCTATTTCACCAATCCAAGATCCATGGTAAATAATTATAGGAAGGAATAAAAATTATGTAACAAATACAGCCCACAAGAAAGATTCAATTGTGAGAGGACTGTCCCATGTCACATCAAGGTATAAAACATAGTGATTTGTGTTGACGAGTTATTACATTTAAAAACTGGTGAGTGGTCAGAATTGTGCTTCTGTATTTAAAGGGTCAGTATTCTGCATCAAATTTTAAGTCAGTTCACTTACACTGTAGAAGGTGGCTTTGTAATACAATTATAAATCTAAATTGTAATGTTAGTAGTAAATTAGAGGAAGTAACATTGTACATTTGCATACCTTCATATACAGTATACACACCACTGTTCTATCCTCCCAAGCCCTTGGAAGAAATCATTCACTGACCCGCTGTACTTTTTTTTTTTGGCCTTGACTCAGAAATGTTTTCAGCACTGTGACTTATGCAGAGACTATTGAGAGATAAAATTTGGCTCAAAGGACAAAACTCATTTTCCATCCCTATTATAGAGAGTTATAGTTAATGGATGATATTTATACCCAATACTTTGGTCATGTTTTTCATTGTAATGTTAAAAGGTTGTAGTGAATATAGAGAAGATAGAGTTCCTCATATTGTTTATGAATATTAGGTACACACTAAATTGTTTTTTAAAATCAACTTACATTTTCCTGAGTCCAACAGAGGGAGAATTCTGCTTTCCTTGACAAACATTCAATACAAGCTTAATTTCCAGTATTGATAGTTATTTTACAAACCCTAAAAAATGGAGGAGCCAGTGGCAAAAACTCATATGGAGGCCTTGCACATGCCTCATAGATCCAAGAAACTAGAGCTCAATTCCCCTTACAACTCACAACTCTCATGCTTCTCTTAGATTTGGTGCCAAAGTCATATGTAGCTTTTATGATGTAGCCTACAAACCTTTTTTTCCCTGGAAATCTTGTCTTTAGAACTGAAGATGAAATTATGATGAAATTTTCTTTTGGGTGTAATAAGTCATGTGAGTTTTTCCCCATCTGAAGTTTCTGTGTACCGATGAAGTTTCAACTTAGGTATTCATGTCCAACTTCCCGAATTCCACCTTTGTTTTATGTGGTTCTGTTTCTCTACTTACCACTATTAAAGCTTCACTGGCAAAGGAAAATTGCATTGCATAAGGCATTCCTTATAGGAACAGGCTGTCTTTTCCTGGCATGTAAAGTAATGTCCTTCTAGTAAATGGCCTTGTATCTCTTAGATCTGTGCACAGGTAATGGCATGATTTATAATGTAAAGATTATACCATTTTCTTTGTTGCCCTCAAACTGGTATTTTAATATCATCAATTGGCAAATTATGGTCAGTGGCTTATTTTGGTACAGCTCTCATGTTAAGAGTAGGATACACATCTTAAAACCCCTAAACTACATACATAAGAAGAAAATGCAAGGGAGATTTTATGTGTTTTGCAAAGTCTAAAATACTTACAATTTACTATTATCCCTTTACAGGATAAGTTTGCCAATTTCTACTTAACATGATAATAGTCATTGTCTTTGTCCTTGTGGTAGTAGTAAACCTCACAGATACTATACTTACTATATAACATTTTAAACATTATTTGTTATTTCATTCAGTTAATTTTCACAGAGACTCAGGGAGATGGTGTGGTAGGAGGCAACCTTTAAAACTATCCCAAATAATCCTGTCTTCTGGCATTCATGCCCTTGTGAAATGCTTTCCCTTCAAGTGTTATCTGAATTTGGTGTCTCCCTTTTAGTAAATTGTGATTTCTTTCCAATAGACTGTGGCATGATGTATAAAGTGTAGGGAATATACTTCGGAAATGTCCCTAAGATCAGATTATTACAGACAGTGAATTTCTTCTTGAATATGCCATTGACTAATGAATTGCTCTAGAAGAATCAAACTTCCATTTAGAGATGTCTATGTAATAAAAGGCCATTTAACCCTGTGTGTGAGTTACAAAGCAGATTCCTCCTTCAGGAAGGAGGCTCCCAGTTGAGCCTTCTTATGAGAATACATTTGCACTCACATACTCAGGAAAGAATACTTTAAATATTCAAGAGAGACCTGGAGGCAGAGGCACCAACTAGTTTTTACCCAGACTTTCAGTCCATAAACCATAATGATAATACATTGTTTTAATGCACCAAGTTTGGGGGCAAACTCTTAGATATGAACAGATTAAGTACAGATTTTTGTACCTGGAAGTAGAAGTACTGCCAATAAAAAAAATACATGTTCTTGGAATATTATAGTAGTCAGAGACTAGAAAGGGTGTTCAGTTTTTAGGAGAGTATTTGCAAAAGATTTTTAAAAATTAAGTACCTATAACACATTGTTCATAGAGTTCTGGAAGTTGAAGGCACTGAGGTCCATCAGAGCAAAGAAAATATTATTAGACATGAGGAAGTGAGGGTCTTTGTTTACGTAGACGTAGGAAGTTTAGCACTACTGGCCTGCATGTAGAAAGCAGAAAATGTGACTAATGTACCGAATGACTTCCAAGCACTATGTTGGAAATGTTGCCTGGTTTATTTTTCCTGATAACAGTAAAATGTGAGAGGAGAAAGGGCTGTTAAACAGAAATGAAGCTAAGATCTGTTTGTTTCAGAATTCTCAGCCTCTATAAATGGCAAATGATGCTCAAATTAAGAAATTGATCAAGATGTATTATACTTACAAACGGACATGTTGGATTGAAACCCCTTTGTACAACTGACTTGAGGATTTATATTATATTAAAATAATAAATAAATGAAGTGATTCTAAATAAGGATCAAACACAGAACACTGTAAGAAAGAACTAGTGTAAAGTTGAAGTTGAGGGTATGACTATAAAACTTTACTAAGAATTCATGAAGACCAAAGTGGTGTCTCAATTTGCTTTTCAGTTACACAAAAGAGTTTAAGGAAATGAAGCATGTATGTATCCCACATATCCTAAGAATTAAATAATGGGTCTCTAGGAAGCTTTAAGACTATGGCTCTCAGCTATATCAGTGGGAGCCTGAAGTAGAAAAGGAGATATCTGAAATAGATTTGTAGGTGTGACTTTTGTCACACTATGGTCTTATATAATTCTATAACAAACATTGAATTGTTGAATGAAGAGATATCATTGGACTCACAGAATTCTCTGGCTAGGATAGCTACTCAATTACAATTACAAGTTACTTTTCATTTAAAAAGGGGAAGATATTTTAGATAATAGAGCCCAAAGTCCAGAAAGCATAGCTATCAGCTATGCTTATTCTTAAGCCTTGTAATCAGGGTGGCCTTAATGTAGTTGGTTAAATGTTAGATAAAATTACTTTGACCCACTAATTCCCTGAGCCTCCCACTTACCCCACTTTTAACAGAAATGTGTACAGTGGGCATCCTAGGCCTGTCTCAGCCTTGTAATTTGGATGTGTATAGAGAATGTAACTTCTATCCTTTCACAGGTCTGGAGTCTGCTCAGGAATACATCTGAGGTTAATCATCTGCACCTGGACCTGATTTACATAACATGATGTCATTGAGTAGAACCATTAGGGGTCTTGAGAGTGGGTGGGTATATCTTCCATGTGGGAGGGATATGAATCACTGGGGGTCAGAGAGAGGACTGTACTAGGCAGTTTCTAAGGTGTTCTCTAATGACAATTATTCTTGAGCGTGAACAGGATTTAGTGGTTCAATTTGAACAAACTGTGCAATGCAGGAATGATAGGATGTTACTTCCAATCTTAGGTTATCTATAAAAAAGATCATGGCTTTTTTTTCCTGAGGCTTGGTACTTATTCTCTTTTGTCTGGCTTGCCAAAAGAGGAAGTTCTTGTAGAAGGGAAAAAAAGAGCTGCCAACAGCCTTGTATGGGAGCCTGGTTGCAGATACTCTACTTTCCCAGGCTTGACTGGAATAGCCCAGGCCAACAGTGCAAATAGATGAAACACTTCCCCTGGAATGCTGATCGAGAGGAACTGTGAGATAATCTTTACTTATACTATTTTATGGTGCCAGATAAAATGCCAGTAGGTATTAGCAGTAGGTACAATAGTTATCCATATTTTACAGAATAAAAAAAATAGATGTTAGAAACCTACATACAACCAGTGAGAGATGGCACCCAGATCTGAAGCTAACAGTCTTGCTCCAGAGTCTATGTTTTTAATCACAAAAATCCTAAAGACTGAACTTATACTAGGTGAGACTTTCCATTGAAATAATATAGTATATAAGTGTTTAGTGTCTCTTTGCTACTATATAAGTATGCATATATCAGTATACATACAGATATATTCACTGTAAACATTCTTAGAAAAAAAGGATGATGTCTTTTGGGAACTTAACCTTTTCTAGGTTGTGCAAGACACATGGCATGTATTTGTAGAAAGCCTTCTGTATTTAAGTAAATGTCCAGACTTGTTTTATGTGTCAGCCTGGGATTCCTTTAACAGGTTTTAGCATTTAAACCTTAAGAATATACAGAGTTAAATAAGTTTTTAAAATTGGCTAAGTCCTATAATTCATGTTTTCCATCCTTACCATTTATGACAATGCACACATTTTAAGTAAAATGTGAATTTCAAAATAATAAGATAAGTAGCCTTTTGGCACAAACATGGGTGATTGCTGTTAATTTCTGGTCTAGATAGAAAGAGAAATTACAACATTAATTCCCTTTGTGTTTTGATTAAACTAGTATCTTTCACATTGTAACATATTTTATTACAGCCATTTAGGTTCACAGCCAAACTGAGTGGAGGGTACAGATATATTTCATCTGCTTTCTGCCCCCTCACATGTATGGCCTCCAAATAATACCTAATAAAATTGGAGTGGAATTACCAGGTTATCACCAGGAGATCTCTGATGATTCCATCATGCTCAAGTAATTTAGTCAGTTCTTTGGGATTAATAATATGCACCAGGTGCTGGTGGCTCACGCCTGTAATTCCAGCTACCCAGAATGCTGAAATCTGAGGATTGTGGTTCGAAGCCAGCCCAGGCAGAAAAGTCTGTTGAGACTCTTATCTCTAATAAACTACTAAAAAAGCCAGAAGTGGAGAGCCTTGAGCAAAACAAGCTCAAGGGGAGTGTCCAGGCCCCAAGTTCAAATCCCAGGTTGGAGACACATTCCCCCCCCCCCGCCCTTCTCTTTCTCTCTCTCTCTCTCTTTCTCTATCTCTCTGTCTCTTTCTCTCCCCTCTGTCTGTCTGTCTGTTTGTCTCTCTCTCACACACATACACACTGACCCTAGGAATACTCTCTCTCTCTCTCTCTCTGACCTTAGGAATACCATAGCCAAACCATTTTTTGTTCTCCAAAGCTCTGGTGGTAAGAGCTGGAGAGTTCCATTACCATTCTAAGGGTGATCTGTATAAGACTGTGTCAACATCACCTGGGGTCTTATTTCAAATACTAATTCTTGGGCCCCACCCCAGATGTCCTAGAAACTAGCTCCCTGCGGGTGGGTCTTGGAATTTGTGCTTTAACAGGTGTAGTTTGAGAGGCACTTGTGAGCCTGGCCTACAGTCTGATTACCTTTGTTGCAGTTTTCTGAAACTTGAAATATCCAGTTCTCACACTTTTGGCAAGAGTTACCTTGTTCACAGTGAATTTGTCTCTTCACACTTCATTTTTTTTCCTCCTGTGGAATACTTACATTCAAAATGTGGTTTGCAAAAAAAAAATTGCTTCAAAAGGGGGAAACTCCTCAACAGACTAGATACATCTTACATACAACTATATTTCCCCTGCTGGACCCTCCTATAATTTTTTTGGTTGTCTGGAGATTGCTTACCCTTTTTATTTGGACTATACTATTAACATTAGTAAATATAAAAGCTTCAGAATTTAAGTTTGCAGTTGGAGTTATCTATCTTTAAATCTCTTTTCAAAATAAGTGACTGTTGTCCTAGTTCCAAGAATCAAGCATAACCGTTCTGTGCCATTAGAAAACAATGATTAACAAAGGTCTAACAACTGCTTAGTTACATAACTTCTCAGAGGATGCTATTTAAAAGAAGATAGTTATCTGCTTATCTATCTGGGGGTCTTCTCATTAATTGTCAGCTGAACTATGCCAGGAAATTATTCTGCCACTTATGTTCTATTTTAAGCTTATTGCAGATGGGGAGTATCACATCATGACTGGAACATTCTTAATCTTTCCTGTCTTCTGAAACAAGAAGATAATAAACACTTCTGACAAACTAATCAGGGAATGACTTGGTATTAATGAACAGGTCAGAGATGGCCACCAGGGATGTTTCTGAAGAATGTTCATAGTGAAAGCTTATTGGCTTAGACCTATGGCTCCACGAAAGAGGTGATAACAGACATTGGCAGAGAAGGTTGAATTAAAGAGGGAAGGAATCTGCATAGCCTTTAGAATTTACAGTACTCATTTCCCCCTCATTTTATTCTAATCCTCAGTGAGTCTGGAACATTTCTAAACCACAGAGCCTGTAATCATTACCACCTTGAAGTGCTGGGTTTATTTTAGCATCTTCTCTGTGTCCCATGAGAGAGACCACCATAAAACCAGGGGAAAGAATCTGAAGTTGGATTTGGGTCTTTCCTGTGCCTCAAATTGACCTTGAAAAGGTCATAGATATTTGAAGGAATGCAGCATGTTGGTTCAACTGGAGTCAAAACTTTGCTCTTATGTTTCTGTGCCTTTCTCAAGACTGTTGCTCCTGCGTTCTGTGAGGGTTGATGACCATGCCATCCTTGCCTTCTGCCTCAATGTCCTTTCTCATAATGGAGTGATAAAGCAGTCAGGGAAATCACAAATCCTGTAATCTTGCCCTCTTTCCTCTGCCTCTAGATTTTAATACAAATAAAGTTTATCTGATTTTTCAGACAAAATGCAAGGTTTGCAAATTTGAAGTATGCTAGCATTTATTTACTTAGTTGATATCATAATGCAAAGTAAAGTTAAAAGTATTGATGGTCTTTCTAACCATTTAATATAACCATATTAATGTTTATATTGAACATATTTATTAGATATTATTTTGAATCTAGGACTACCATTAATTTGCTTCCTGATCTCTTGGGTAGATAGAATGGAGGTTCCTGAATCACTGGCCCCTCTTCTCTTCCTACTTCCTGAGTTTCTTTGATCTCATACACCCTTCTTTCTTTACTTCTCCTTCTTCCTTTGCCCTTAAATCATTTTTCATGTGACTTAGTCATGCAGTGGTGTAACTGATTTGGAGATCATTCTAAAGTGACTATTTCCTGAAAGTACTTCCAAAATATTTCAGATTTCAAAACAATTTACTTTCTCTCTCTCTTTCTCTCCTTCACCCCTTCCCTGTCTCTTCCTCTACCCCTTCCTTTTCTCTTCCTCCCTCATCTTTCTCTGTCTCTCTTTTTCTCTTGAGTTTGAGTGTATGTTTGTTATTTGCCTACGTCCAAGACACTTAAAAATAGTAAGTGCATTAGAGTGCTTATTATGCCAGTTACTTTTTCTGACTTTTGAAGTTTCAGATCCAGTAGGACTAAGGGAAGGCTCCAGAACTGACTTTCCAAGTGATGATGCTTTTACAGCTCTTCTGGAGACCACATTTTGAACCACACACTGACTTAAGCTATTGTTTTAGGTGTCATTGATCTGTTAATTTGTTAATTTGTCTTGCGGAATAACTAAAAACAAAAACAAAAAACCTGCAGTAGGCTATTTGCTGAAAGTTATGACCAGATGGGGTTTAGAACCCTCAGATTACTTTCTCTAGACTAATTCTAATCTCCAGGAAATGTCCTGTTTCTTGCTCATTAACACTTAAACTTGGATTCCTGTTGATGGAGTCAAGGTGGCTTTTGGCTTGGAGAGTTTTCTTTATTGATAGGAGTGGAGTAGTCTTATGACATACATCTGATTGTGGTCATCTGTGCATAATACCTCAGGTTAGGACACATGTCCCTTTTCTGTTTCTTTATGTAAAAATTCCAAATAGCTGGTTGTATGTCTTTTCAAAAATATTTTTAAAGATATATATATCAAAAAATGAACTTTACAACTTTGGTGGGGGGGTGTAGCGGGGAGGATTGGGTGGGGGGCGGGGGGAGGATGGGAAGGGATGGGAAGGGGAAACAAAGGAGGAGGCTACAATGCTTGATAAGAAATGTACTCATTATCTTGCCCATGTAATTTAACCCCTCTGTACAGTATTTTCAGAATAAAAAATTAAAAATAAAATTAAAACAAATTTAAAAAATATTTTTAATGATTCATAATGATAGCTCATATGAAATTGACTAAAAGACCTGGACAAAATATAGTTATATAGCGACTTTAAGAGAAAATAATTGCTAGAGAGTCTCACCTTGTTAAACTGTTGTATTCAGGGAAAAAATGAAAATATTTACTTTTTAATGTTGAAACAACCAATGCAATTGCTTTCTGTTGTTGTTGCTTTTTGTGTGCTGGTCTTTGGGCTTGAACTCAAGGTATGGGTGCTGTCCTTGAGCTTCTTTGCTCAAAGCTAGTGTTCTACTACTTGAGCAACAGCTTTACTTCTGTTTTTTGGGGGTTAGTTAAATGGAGATAAGAGTTTCTAGGACTTTCCTGCTTGGGCTGGCTTCTAACTGTAATTATCACATCTTAGACTCCTGAGTAGCTAGAATTATAAACCTTAGCCACTGGTGTGTGTCTGGGACCAAGTGTTTTATTTATTTTTTGTAAGTTTTTTAATTGTAAAAATACTGTACAGAGGGATTACAGTTACAGTTACTGTACAGAGTAAGGTAATTTGAGTACATTTCCTATTGAGCATTGTTGCCTCCTCCTTTGTTTTTCCCCTACCAACCCTTCCCTCCTACCTCCACAACTACCCCCTTTTCCCCCCACCAAAGTTGTAAAGTTCGTTTTCAACATAATGTCTTGTATATCTCATTGTTACAATGAGTCAGCCTGTATCCCTATTTAAGCATTTTGTTTTTTTCCTTCCCCTCCCTTCTCATTAGAGAAGTATATATACAAGATGCAGGGCACCGACAGCAAATACAGTGAAAATAGGGGGGTTATACCGTGGGGGATGACCATACAAAGAAACAAAAAAAAAATCACATGGTACATTATAAATACATTAGAAACAATAGCAAGAAAGGAAAAAAAAATTGTGTCCCTATCTTGGGATTCATTTGGCTTAACATCATCTTATATGGTCATATCTACATAGCTTTTGATCTTTTCTACTTGTCCTAGACAGGTACTACTTATTGAAAATAAGGGAAACCATGAGACCTGTGTTTCTTTGGGCCTGGTTTACTTCACTTAATATAATTTTTTCCAAGTCTTTCTATTTCCTAACAAATGGGACAATGTCATTCTTTCTGATGGGATGTTTGTGTGTGTGTGTGTGTGTGTGTGTGTGTGTGTGTGTGTGTGTGTATACCACATTTTATTGATCTGTTCATCTATAGAGGGGCATCTGGGTTGGTTCCAGATCTTAGCTATGGTAAATAATGCTGCGATAAACATAGTCGTGCTGGTAACTTTAGTGTGGCCTTGTTTGTGATCGTTTGGATAAGTGCCCAAAAGTGGGATTGCTGGGTCATAGTGGAGTTCTATGTGGAGTCTTTTGAGGAACCTCCATACTGCTTTCCAAAGTGGTTGAACAAGTTTACACTCCCACCAACAATGCAGTAGGCTTCCCTTCTGTCCACATCCCCTCTAGCATCTGTTGTTATTAGAGTTCTTGATTCAAAGAAAGGTTGGACAAATGGGATTGCATGAAGCTGAAGAGCTTCTGCATGGTAAAGGACATAGCTAGCAAGATCAATAGAAAGCCCATAGATTGGGAGAAGATCTTCACTAGCCATACAACAGACAAGGGTCTCATATCTAAAATATACTTGGAACTCAAAAAATCAAATCCCCCAACAATCCTTACAGAAACAACTGCCCAATAAATAAGTAGGCTAAAGGCTTAAAGTTTCTAAAGAGAAACTACTCTGAAGAGGAAATAAGAATGGTCAATAGACACATGAAAAAATGCTCAACCTCTCTAGCCATAAAAGAAATGCAAATCTGCCCAGCACCATTGGCTCACACCTAGCTACTCAGGAGGCTGAGATCTGAGGATTGTGGTTCAAAGCCAGCCTGGGTAGGAAAGTCCGCGAAACTTATTTCCAATAAAACCACCAGATAACCGGAAGTGGCGCTGTAGCTCAAGTGGTAGAGCACTAGACTTGAGCTAAAGAGCTGAGGGACAGCGCTCAGGCACAGAGTTCAAGCCCTACGACTGACCAAAAAAAAAAAAAAAAAGGGCCAATCAAAACAACACTGAGATTCTACCTTACCCCAGTTAGAATAGCTAGAATCAAGAAATCTAATAACAACAGTGTTTTAAAATTGTGCTAAAATTATTAGTCTGATCCTATAGCCTATGATAAATAGATCCTTCCATTATTTAATCTACCTATGAAAGACAGTCATGTATAACTTTTCCAAATTAATGTACAATATTTCTATACATTTACAATTCTATTGTACAATCTTTTTGAGTTAGCTGTATTTTTCTCATGAGCTAAGATATTTTGACAACAAGATATATTTTTATGATGCTGTTTTAATAAAGCGCTTAATTTTTCTCACCACAAGCAAATGATAACTATGTGATAAAAAAGGATAGGTGCATTCAATTGACTTAATCATTAAATAATATTCTTATTAAATACCGTATTGTATACCATAGATATACACAGTTTGGGTCAATTAAAAATAAATCACACTATAAAGTTTACAAAATGTTGTGTGCCTTTAGCATATCTCTGCCTTTTTCCTTTGTTTGAAGCTTCTGTAGTGGTTCAAAATCTATTTTAAATAGGGATGCTCATAAGTGAAGATAAAAGAAGTAGGAAGTTTAGGGAGGGTACAGTCTGCTTCTTGGATACAAGATTAGGAGCATGACTCTGGGGGTAGCCAACCTCTGAAATAGAAATGGAAACAATCTCTCAACATTATGTCCCATTTTTGAACTTTGAGGCAATCAAATTTCACATGTAGTCCACAATTAACATTTGCTCTCACTGTCCACCCACATTAGTTCCATCTTTATACTTGTGAGGTCATAGGCATCTACTTATTACCCTCTTGTGTTTATCCATTAACTTAAGTCCTTTATGGGCAGAGAGCTCCTCTTACATAAGTCTGCATCCCTCATAAACTCCATCATAGATGTCTGTACATTTGTTTTTGTTACTGTTTTTTTTTACTTCTCTAACATGTTTTAATCTGGCACTTTCCTATTCTCTCCTTCCTCAGAGTATGGAGAAGAAATTAATGACAGAGTTCTGATTCTGGATCTCTCTCTCTCTCTCTCCCTCCCTCCCTCTGTCTCTGCCTCTCTCTCTGTCTCTCTCTGTCTCCCTCTCTCTCTTGCTCCTTCAATTGCATCCTATTTCTTTCATTTCCTTTTACAGATTTAACTTTCTCTTTCTCACCTTGAAATAACATTTAAACTTTGCCTTGAGCCTCTCATTCCTTGAATTAGTATTGTGCCTTGAGCCTCTCATTCCTTGAATTAGTATTGTGCATCTTACCTTTCTCACCAACAGCTTCTGACAAAAATTGCTTGCAGTTACTATGATCTATCAATGTCTTCTAGGTACATGACTCTGCTGAGGCTAGGCTCTTCCTTCTTATTCCTGAAGCTGGACCCTTGTAAGCCCCCCTTATCTTTACACTCTCTTTACACTTCTTAGGAATAACACCATCATGCTCCTACTTTGAGCTCTGCTGACATTCAGTTTTCAGTTTTATTATCACTTCTTTTTTTTCTGTCACTTAATATAGCTATTCTCCAAACTTCTTTTCTCCTGTCCATTACTGTTTTTCTTTTTCTCTTTTTAACCTTTTGTCTTTGGTTCATTTCATCTGCTCCTATGCTTCAACTTGCAATCAAATAATCCTTACATCCTTATCTTGATCCCACAATTTTCTACTGGGCTTCTGTTTCATATTTCTTTCTGGCTCCTGTTTCATTTCTCATCATATCTTAACATGTATATATATATATATATATATGCATAAACTCATCCTTATTTTCAAGTTGACCAAGCTGAGACCTGAGGACAATTACAAAGAATTGGTCAGGTAAAGAATGACAGAATGAAAATGAGGAGGAGGAGGAAGAAACTTCTTCGAAGCATAGTTAAAATGGTATTAATTGAAAGAATTTCCAGAATTCAAATGACTGGATGGTAGAAAATAGAAGGAGGCTGAGGGCTACAATGAGAGGCAGGAAAGAAGTTGGAGAGGGCTTTCTAAGTCCTATAGAGTTTTTACTTTTCCCAAAGGCCATTGGACTCTCAGTATGCTCTACACTATCCAATGAAATAGGATGCATTTCCAAGTATGAGCATCTTTGAGTTGACTTTGTCATGCAACTGCAATGGACTGGAAAAACGCTTTGTAAAGAAATATGCATTGGGTCAAAGTAATTCTTGGTATAATATCACATTTTTATTTTTAACATTTGTGGTTGTGGAGCAGTCTCAATTCTGACCATGGTATGTTTGGTTTGGCATTAACCAATGGCTTGTTTAATATTCAGATCTTTGTTTAAGACAACATAGCACATTTTAGCACATATTTCCAGAGTAAATAGATAATAATACAAATTGAGGAGGCAAGCAAATAGTTTTAGGAGATGTCTACTACATTCTTTGGTACAGACCTACAGTGATCAAAGTGTCCTCTTATTAATTACGTATTAAGATCCTCTTGATTTTGGTATAGAGGCCCAAGCTCAAACCACATTATTGTAGAGGTTTGCCAAAAAGTTTCTTGATACAACTTTTTTCTTCTCTCTCTCTCTTCTCTTAAATTCTATGTTGGGCTTATTGGTGGTTTTCTACCTTCTGGTTCTTTAGTTGGACAGTGTAACATTACCAGACGTATAACTAGGCAAATCTGCCACTAAGACTGCAAAACTCACTTCTGTCCCATCATCTCCCTGATGAGTTTTCCTAAGTGATTTGTAATTTTACTCTCTAGTAGTGCTAACTTAATCTTTCATTATGACTGCTGCACGTTTTGGCAGGATGTGCACTTTAAATGATGGAGGCATTAAATGAATTTACATCGTGTATCTTTAAGGCCTCTTGATTTCCATGGGTGATGAACAAATGTCACAGGATCTTTAAGACTCCTGTTTATGGCTAACTGCTCTAGTTTGGGTGAGACTGTTTAGTTTCTGAGACTAAAAAGCAATCAATTAATAGGAAGAAGACAGAGTTCTAATTCAAGATAGTCACAGAACTTGATCTGTTTCCTAACTTCTTGGAGGCTTGTTTTGTTTTTGTTGTTTGTTTTCTGAGACAGGCTGTCCTTGATGTATGATCTTCCTGCCTCAGCTTGCCTAGTAAAGGAATTAGAAGAGCGAACTCCCATGATTCCTACAACTTTTTAAGTTGTACTTGTTTCTATAGAGAGTTAAGTAAGTATTAAATAACTATGGAAGTATCATAGGAGGTATTATTTAAGTGCCTCCTTTTAGAGTTCCAAAATTTTATTTGTATAAGATTTAGGGTATTTTGAAGGTATAAATCAGTATAAAGTACTGGAGTCTGAGATACCAACAAAATAAAAACAATAGGAAAAAATAGATTGCTGCTCTGAAACATTCCAAGTTATTAGAACTCAAATATTGATATAAATACATATATAAAATGCAACGTCTGAAAGTTTATGTATTTAACCAGAACTCACAGTTATAATCATTTAGTTGACTGAAGTAAAATTGTTTCTTATTAGAGAAATATATCCTCTCCAAATAGAAAGTGCAGAAATAGCATCTGAAGATTTATTACAGAAACAAAACAAATGGTGCACAATTAAAATAGGCATGTTCTTCAGGAACTACATCCCAAGCAGGCCTCAAAATCCTGTCTCTACTTTTGGATTGTCTAGCCTGGCATATATACTAAGAATCTAAAGTATTTGAGGGTGATGCAATCTTTTATTTTAATCATGATACAAAAAATATCAAAGGATACTTGGGATGGTGTGATTCAAAACCTGGCTGAGGAGAGACAGTCTCAGGATGTCATTGACCTGGCCTAATCCAACTTTGTACTACTGCCATCCTGGGCATCAGTGATGCCTGTGTGTCACTTCAATTCTAGCCATGCCTGTCACCAGGTGCACCCTCTGCTCTGCTACTTGACGGAGTACAGCCTTGGTTGTTCATGCCAGGTTGGTTATTATTGGACAGTGGCTTGGGACATTTCAAAGTGGCCTCTTTGGCCATTGTCCCTCTCTAGACCGCTGGGGATCTTAGAATAGTCTGTTCCACATACACTCCAAAGCCAAAACCAAAGTCAAAATGAAAACCATTCTTGCCAGCATTTCAATTAATTAGGAAATCAAGAAGTCCCCAATCTCCCTAAAAGATCAACGTGCAAGGACTTGTTTTTTCACTCTGAATAAAAGTCTGATTTCGAAAGTATTAAACACACTGGAAATTATAGTAGCTTGTAACCTAATGGCAGTTTGATATGGTAACTTTTAATTTGGTATTGTGCATATAGGATTTCAAACTGGGAGACAGAAAGGATGACGAGTAGAGAAATCCACTGGATGAAGTAGCATGACCAAGGGGAGAGAGAGTGCTGGTTTGGATCTGCCTGATTTGGGTTGCCGTCCAGTTCCACTACATCCTCTATTGCTAACACTAAACAATGTGCTATTAAATTTTCACATGGAGTTCTGGAGCAAATTGACTAGCTAACGAACGTAGAACACCTGACAGCAAGGTGCAGAATGTGTCAATTCCTCTTCCTCACATTAAGAAAAATGTTATGGAGAAACAGTTTTCTAAAATTTGTCAGTAACATGTTTACCCACATAGCCTAACCTCAATATTTCTGACTGGAAGTACTAGTGACACAGTTATGAATACGTAAGTTAAAGAATAAGTTGATCTCCTGTTACCAAATGAGTGAACCTTTTTGACATTGAAATAATAAAGCACCAACCCTAGATTCTAACCTAGATATTTATGAAAAGAATATGGTACTTCAGGACCTCAAGTGTAATAGCATCAACAAAAGGCTGATGTCAGTTGAGAAAGAATGTTACAGAGTAAAAGTTAATATCAAATACTGCTGGCCATTATTTTTAGAACAAACTGTATTACACAAAATTATATATTGCACCATTAAGAGAAGATTGAGTTATGTCTGGTGTATATATTTTATACTGTTATTAAGTGGTTAAGAGTTGAACACAAAGTTGTCTTTCTTCATCTAGAAAATATCATGTTGTGGAACATCACATTGACAGATTGAGGAGTTATTATCTTTTATATTTCTCAATCATACTGACAATATTTTCCTATAGAATTAAAAAATAATTTCCCTCTCTAAGAACCACTGTTAATTCATGTTTATTTTATAAACATTTTTGATATGGGACTTGGCCTGAAGTACAAACATTTCTTACAAGGAGTTTTACTTTTCACAGCCCGTCGCAGTACCAAGTGATTTTTTCAAGGCTAACATTTATGGGAATTTAGAAAATTTAGACTGGAAAAACTCAACTCTATATAGATATGCACATATAAACATCCGGACAGACATGGCTTGTTTCTGTCTGTTTCTTGTACTGATTACCAGAGACCAAAGAATGGTGATACAATTATAATCTTAATAGATCCATTTTAAAATATTGTCTTTATTCCTGAGTCTGGGTAAGGAAAGAAGGTTAATAGTGAAGATATTTTTGTATTTAAGTAGCTAATTGGATATATCTGGATCTGAATTATCTTTCTTCATAGCACATAAAAAAATGTCACTTCTTTTTAGGCCCAAGCCACTCTACATTGCTATAAAAAAAAGTAATCTGTAAATGAGAGGTCACCACAGAATCCTAGTTTCCCTAGGAGAATTCTGAATGCCATAGGTCTTGGCATTTTGTTTAGTTTAGCATTAATACAGTATTGTTGTACTTTTAAAATTATTTTCATTAATGTTATATTAAAACTAAGCCCTGAGTAGCTTCTACTATGGTATTACTTATAGATATGGGATACATGTATAATGAACAGGGGCCTTTCTTCAAATTATGCCTAAACTTGAAAGACAAGTGACAATTTACCTTTCTTCTCCTAACCTTTCCTAGAAGCAAGCTAAGTGACATGCCCTCTTCAATGAGAGCATGTTCTCTTATCAAACTCCAGTCTTAAGCAGAAACAGGGAGAATTTATGCCTCTGGTCTTAAGTGATGGTGAACTAAGTTCCTGATGCTGCTATGCCTGGTGGTCACTAGATTTTCCTGCTGGTTGGGATGAAAGCCATGCAGGCAAGATTTACAAAATCTTCAGGCTTCCTGTTTATAGATCCAGGGATAACAGTACATTTTAGAGTAGGTATAGATGCAGTATGTGTGGGAAGCAGAAGCTGACGAGTCTTGCCATGGTAGGATATAATCTAGCCAAGGAGACTGATCATAGATAATGTATAGTGA
Source organism: Dipodomys ordii (assembly GCF_000151885.1). NCBI lineage: Eukaryota > Metazoa > Chordata > Mammalia > Rodentia > Heteromyidae > Dipodomys > Dipodomys ordii. The sequence goes on from NW_012267269.1 coordinate 4,000,207, forward strand.
TTTTGTCATTTCCTGAAGGCTGTGAATCTATACCTACATATTTTTTTCATCTGTAAGTCAGAATTATTTCAGTGTAAGCCTTTAGTACCTGACTTGTTCTTATTTGGCTATTGTTTCTTTCTGGAAGCCAGGTAAAATGGAAAAACATGATCTGGTTAGTTAGGCTTGTTAATGATAGAAACTATAGTTTCTATTTGTTTTCAAAGGAGGACCCTGGAAAATAATCCAAAAGTCTGGAGGTTCTATTTAAGTCATTTGTCCTATTGTTAAACTTCAATTTTTTTTTGCTGAATAAACTTGCTTGACAGTGAGTTTGAAAAGTATATTTTGATGAAAACTTTCTTTTTTCAAATAACTGATAATTAATGGGAAATATACAAATACTCATTGGCATTTATTACCCACTAGGGGAACCACAGTGTTATTATCATCAAAGCCTATGAGAACCAAAGACACAAATCTGTCAGAGCATGGAGACTGGTTCAGAAATGAGTCGTTAGGTTTAGAAGCAGGGAGGCAACAAAAATGATTATCATGGGCAACTACAGAAAGTGAATTACGCTGCTCTATGGAGCCTCCCCTCTCATTTAGAATCAATGGCAGTTTCCTGAATTAATCTCATTTATTTCCTTTTTATGTTGCAAAATACTGAATCAGGGGTTATTAATGTTTGTGTCAGTGGTAATAGCTGCTTCAAATAGAAAAATCCCCAAATTAAGCAAATTCTAGTAATATTTGGTTATTTTCACTCCACTTATGGGATATGTAGTAGATGGGAAATATTTGGAAATGAATTCTATTGGAGATAAAATAAAAAAAACATTTGTTACCATTGTGAGTGCGTTAGTACATGTAGTGAAACATTTAAACACAATGATGAGATGATTTAATTACACAGGTTGGTACAGGACTGAAACACCCAAAGGATCTTAACAAATTCAGAAAACTGTGGGGCAACAAAATAATTTTTGGAAATGGTTGTAGTATGCATATAATTCATAATGAGGTCCAGTAAACTGCTGGTCTACAAATTAAGCTATGCTACCAGTTTTTACAGAAATTATATTTTTCAAAATTAATAAATATTTTGTTCATACAAATTAAGAAATACTAATATGCAAAATTACCTGAAATTCAATTTTTTAAATTCCTCAGGAACAAAGCCAGCACTTCAACATGGAATTAACAGGCTCTTTCTCAGCTATCCATAAATCTTATTTCAGAAATACCTGAAACTTTGATAGATGGCCTTGCATCTAAACTCAAATGCCCTATAGCCATTTTGATTATTTTTTAATGAGTACTCTGAAGTTTGAACATAGATATTCAAAAATCAATTGAATGATGTATTTGGTCAATTATTTAAAACATTAAGTGCATAAACTTTTACTTTGAATTTTAGTGAATTATAATTACTGAAGAAAATGCTTGTAAGCATTGAGAAATTGAAATTAAGTTCTCCATAAGCGTGGGAGTTATTGAACAAATATAATCTTTGACCCAAAATAATATATGAAACATAAAACTTAGAAATAGCTAAGCTTCATATAATTAAAGTCTAAATGGTGAAATTAAAAATTATTAGCAGAAAATACTAAAATATTAGAACTCTAATTTTAGTTGAATTTAGAAAAATTGATGAATTTTTGTCTCAGAGGAAACTTTAAAGTAATATTTAAACTCCAGGAAATGGAAACAAGAGGTTATGTTTTTGTTTTTTCTTTTTGTCTTGTTTGTTTATCTGTCTTTGGGAGGGATGGGAGACACAGAAATGGAAGGACAAAGAGTGAACAAATGCAGCAGTGGAACTCACTAGACATTATGTTGAAAAGTAATTATACAACTGGTAGGTGGGGATGGGAGGGGAAAAACTGGGAGAAAGCAAGGAAAAAGTTGACATTGTCTCAAAAGAAATGTACTCATTATTTGACTTGTATAACTGTACCCCCTCTGTACATCACCTTTGTAGTAACAATAAAAAATAAATAAAAATTAATTAAATATTCATTACATGCCATTCCTTAGAGACCATAACATTAAATCTTTATGAGAGTACCCCGAGGTGTTAAAATGTCCTAAGTCCTGTTCCTAAGAACAGGAAGGGTTGGTATTCAAGTCACTTGCTAAAGACCAACACTAATTAATACATGGAATCTGAAACCCGGTGGTATTGACTACAAAGCTCTCCACTTCCTTACTCTGTTTTACTGCCTCTGTATTGTTAGAGTTATCCAAGAAAAGTTGCAAGTCAGAATGATTCCCTGTTATACCTTTTATATTGTTTGCTTCTTTCTGGAAACCGATTGTCATGGAAAGTTATTTTTTTTGGAGATTAGACTCATGAAAGCCTGGAGTTAGGCAATAATCTAAAGAATTAGGCTGTAGGAATTCTAGGCAGTAGTTGTAGGAATTCTAATAAGTAATCTTCCTGTCCATTTAAGTCTTAACTAATACGTAGAAGAGATGGTAAGAGTGTGACATGACATCTTCCCAAGTCTAGGATGGTTAGTAGTTCTTTAAGAAATCTGCCAGCCAGAAAAATATCCACAGGGAACCTGTGAATTCATCTGTATCAACTTTGTGATAAGGGTTAGAGTGAACATAGCTGGCTAGTCAACTAGTCAACTGGTTAGTCAACTGGCTAGTCTGTACAGTATGATGTATAATCAGTATCTGCCAAACTGACACTTAACAAAATTACCTGGGAAATGTGAAATTGTACTAATTTCTGAGCTTTATGGAATACCATTGTATCTGAATTTCTAATAGGAGGGACTTCCAGCATGGAGGCAAGTCTTAGATTATAGCCAAGATTAGGAACCAACAGGCCAGAATTCTACCTAGCAAGGGACTGTACTTTGATTAGTTTAGGGAGAAATAAAAACTACCCTAATAAAGTGCTGAAATTCCTTAAAAATATGAGTGTTTATGTGTAAAGACATTTATGGTATTTATAACAGTAAAGCTTCTAAAATAACTAGATTGTAAAAAGCAAAAGATTTACAATATGAAGAGAAACCAGAGTATATTGAATGAAGTAAGCCAGACCCAATGAAACATAGACTCCATGGTTTCCCTCATTTGTAATAATTAATATATATATTTTTTCTTTTTTTCTCTATCCCTTGTTGTCACTGTATTTGATTTTGGTATTCTATGTATTGTATTTACATTTATCTGAATTAGGGAAGGGAAGGGGAACAACAAAATAGTGAGACAAAGGACAAAGGGTGAACAATGCAACAGTGATACTGACTAAACTATATGATAGACATGAACTTTACAACTTGGGGGGCCTGGGGAAAGGGAAAGTGAGAGAATGAGGAGTAACAATGTTTGACAAGAAATGTACTCACTATTTCCCTTCCCCTCCCCAAATTAGAAAAATGTATATACAAGATACAGGACACTAGAAAACAGGAGTTATACAATGGGGGAAGAACATACAGAAGAAGAAAAAAAATCACATAGTACATTTTAAATATGTTAAAAACAATAGCAAAAAAACCCAGTTATGTCCCTAGCTTAAGGTTCATTTCACTTAACATCATGTTATATGGTCATATGTGCATAGCTTTGACCTTTTCTGCTTGTCCTAGACTTATGCAAATAAGGGAAACCATGGGACCTATGTTTCTTTGGGCCTGGCTTACTTCACTTAAAATGGTTTTTTCCAAGTCTTTCCACTTCCTAACAAGTGGGGTGATGTCATTCTTTCTGATGGAGGCATAGAATTCCAGTGTGTGTGTGTGTGTGTGTGTGTGT
>NW_012267269.1:4004021-4043614 GCF_000151885.1 Dipodomys ordii
ACACACACACACACACACACACACACACACAACATTTTCTTGATCCATTCATCTACTGAGGAGCATCTAGGTTGGTTCCATATCTTAGCTATGGCAAATAATGCTGCGATAAACATAGTTGTGCTGGTAGCTTTAGTATAGCCTTGTTTGTGATCATTTGGGTAAATGCCCAAAAGTGGGATTGCTGGGTCATAGGAGAGCTCTATGTGGAGTCTTTTGAGGAACCTCCATACTGCTTTCCAAAATGGTTGAACAAGTTTACACTCCCACCAACAGTGCAGTAGGGTTCCCTTTTGGCCACATGCCCTCCAGCATCTGTTGTTACTAGAGTTCTTGATTATAGCCACTCTAACTGGGTGAGGTGGAATCTCAATGTTGTTTTGATTTGCATTTCTGTTAAAATAGCTAGAGAAGCTGAGCATTTCTTCATGTGTCTACTGGCCATTCTTATTTCTTCTTCAGAGTAATTTCTCTTTCAGGCTTTAGCCCACTTGTTGATGGGGTGGTTGTTTCTTTGAGGATTTGTTGTTCGGGGATTTAATTTTTGAGTTCTAAGTATATTTTAGATATGAGACTCTTGTCTGTTATATGGCTAGTGAAGATCTTCTCCCAATCCGTGGGCTTTTTATTGATCTTGCTAGCTATGTCCTTTGCCATGCAGTTTCATGCAATCCCATTTGTCCAATTTAGTTGTTATTTAATTCTAATAACACTGCTATCAGTTATTTTAGCTTGCTGATAACCTTAATAAAAATATAATTCCAGATTTTAGTGAATTTTTCCAAAGTGTACAATAGTATGATGGGAAGGAAAGTAATGAATGATTTTCCTGGCATCAACCAGGTCACCAGCCTATCTTTTCACATTCTTTTATATCCTTACCCAATTTCTAGTCTGTTTCTACCATAATATTAAGCTCTTCTTTGTAGATGCATGCCCAGCTAGCCAGTCATTTGGTTTCTATAATTTCTTCTTTTTGTCACCCTTGGGAACCATCATTATCATCATGACCAACAACAAATATTTATGGAGCACCTGCTGTGTGTAGGCTATTACTGCCCTCTATATAAAAATAGGTCCTTCACATTTCCTGTATGGAATGGACTTTGATCTAGTTTGGGCAGTGGGCATTTGCCAAGACCAAGTGCCAAGTGGCTAAGGCCCAAACAGATGGTTAGAAAAAGACTAGGTCTAGATAGATGTTGTGTGAAATATCTGGGGCTCAAGTGGGACCTGGAAAGAAAAATGATGACTTCAGTTGATAGAAATGAAGATCATATGGAGGTATCAGCAAAGACCTAGAGAAAGAGAAGTTTATTTTGCCTCCATGAATTAATAACTAGTCTAGGTAGGAGGATGGTCAGGTTGTTGTCCTTAAGAAAGAGGCCTGAGAAGGTTAGAATAGTTCTTGACCTATGTTTGATGCAGGGAGTTTCAGGTGGAAGAAAATCTTAGTAACTTGTTCCTTTGGTTGGATGAACTTTCTGCAACACTTCCTTTTTATTACTTCCACTACCTAGAAGACAGAGGAGACAATGTCTGTCACAAATTTAACTTCAAATTGCCTAGCAAAGTCAAGATGTTCAGGGATCTCTCTCCCAATTCTGGAATCATAGAAGCAGGGACTATTAGTGTCTCTTAAAAATTGTTTTTGATGTTGTTAAGGTGATGTACAGGGGGGTTACAGTTACATAAGTCAGACAATGAGTGTATTTCTTTTTGAACAATTTCATTCACCTCTTCCCTCATTTTCTGAAAGTTTTTCCCTCCTGACAGCCCTCCACCCCGCACCAGTTGTATAGTTCATTTTTCAACATACTGTCTAGTGAGTATCACTGTGCATTCATTCACCCTTTGTCCCACCATTTCTGTGCTCCCTTTATCCTTCCTAATATTAGGGGTTCTTAAGAGCATTATTCAACTACTAAATTTTACATTTTCTAGATTTATCTAAGTCAATTTATCGAAGTCAGGTATGAGCAGAATCATGTTTGTACAGAAAAATTGGCAGTTTATAACTCTTTTCTCTGCAAAGTGTGACTTTCCTGGAATATGATGTATTAAGAAGTTGTATTCCTTTTCAAATTTTAAAACGTATCTAATTGGAAAGAATTTGGCTCATTTTTATTTCTAAGTCTCCATCTTGATCTTGCTTACAGATGAATGGGGACTAGAGGGAGAAGACTTGTGCTAGCCTGTGGTACTTAGGTAAGCGCTATCCACCTTTCTAGGCCTCTAGTCCCTCATTAACAAAGAAAGGCTGTTCTTTCCATAGGTACTTAAGTGCTGAGAGTCTTCATTTGTTCTGAATTTAGTATTTTCTATGTTAAAAAAGTTTGTTGCCAGAAAATAAGACTATGTCACAACTGACTATATATAATTTGAGAATTTTTAGAAGTTGTGCTTTTCCTAAATGGGCACTGATGTGGTTGGTTATTCTACTAATGAAGTATTTCTTGAGTCAGCAGAGAGAGTTGGCATTAGTGAAAGAGGCACCAAGAAGGGGAGCTCTGAAGTGTCAGCACAAAGAAACTGGTTTTGCCTTCTTTCGCTGACTCTAGGCAAATTCAGCAAGAAAGAACAAATCTGCAGAGATGGTTTTGACTAAAACTTGGCATTATGCTTTAAATCTGCCCACAAAGATGCCCATTCATGATCAATGAATGCTTATTAAATTAGATGAATGGGTAGATCCCAGAGGGAATTTCATTGCCCAAACACAAAAGCACTGCCCTTCTGTAGAAAATTCCATGTATAGTAATAGGTCATAGCTTTCTGCAGTGAATTTAACTCTACAATACCCTTATATGTTCTAGTCATCTTCCTCCATGGTTCGGACTCCCTGACTTTTTAATAAATTACCCTTGAGTTGTTTCCTTTATGGAAAAGTTGTATGGATCTTTCCTATTCTTATATTTACCTACTATCCTTATTTTCTCAAGATTAACATACATAAATTAAAATATGTTAACATTTGTATATCATTCACCAATTTTGGAGCAAAATTTCCTTGTTCAGAAGAAAAGAGAGGAAGGAAAAAACCATTGCCATTTGTCATTATAACTGAAGTCCTTCTGGATGCTGGTGGCTCATGCCTGTTATCCGACTACTCGGAGGCTGAAATCTGCAATTGGAAGCCAGCCTGGGAAGGAAAGTCAGTGAGCCTCTTATCTCCAGTTAACTACCAGAAAACCACTATAGCTCGAAGTTGTAGAGGACCAGTCTTGAACAAAAAGCTCAGAGATAGCACCCAGGTCCCGAGTTCAAGCTTCATGACCCACAAAAAATAATCCTAGTATCTAAAGAAGGAAAAATATGTTTATAACCATGTGGAGAGCATAGCCTAGATAATGTATTTTTATTATTTCTTAGTGTTAAAGTTCATGTAGACAGTAACTACATGAATTTGTAATTATAGAAGTGATATACAATAAGGGAAATGCAGTAAGTAAAATATACATAGGTAAAATTGGTATACTAATATAATATACTAGGTAAAATATACCTTTATCAAAACAAAGGATTGCTTACATGAACTTATGTAGCCTTTCATTTCTGCCTTATATGATACTTGTAGATGGTCCTAGGTTCCACAATTCTCAGGCCTGGGCTTTTTGTAGTTCACTGATCTGTCTTAGGGTGGCAGATGCAATTTGGTGGCTTACAATGGCTACTCCAGCCCTAGTCAGCATGTACATATGTCACTCAGTAGGAAGAAGACAAGGAAAGAAGCAGGTAAGATCTTTCGGGTTAATGACCTGACCTAAAATTTATTTCACCTCCCATCTAGTTGGCTAAAACATAGTTATACATAAATAGGTTTAAACTAAGATATTCAACCTAAGTAGTTTTTAGCTTGGTGACTATGTGTGAAGCTAAAAATTGGTAGTATAAGTGAAAAAGAACTTACAGTCTCTGTAAGTAAATTTTTAGAAAAACTATTTTGTGTACTTAACTATATTAAAAACTATATTAATATTAGAAATAAGATATTTGACTTGATAATTTTAACTGCTTCATATGTAACCTTGCAACTCTATAAGTAAAGCAGTTATCTTAACAAGAAGAAAATTGAGGCTCCAAGAGACATATATAAGTAGTTAATATCCTTGGAATTATGGAAGTTTTCCCTATTTTTTGAGCTATCAAAAGACAAAAAAAGAGGTTTTTTTCTTCTTCTTTAGGATGTCAGCAACTGCATTGAACACAGTTTGATGAAAACTAGATTAGGGTGTGTTTGGGATTGAAGACAGAATGTGAGTGTGGAGAGATGGAGAATGGGGATAGCTTTGAGGAAGATGTCTTGGGATTGTGGAACCCCACTGCTAACAAGGAGGAAGACATAATAAGAGGACACAGACAGGAGATGCTGCCACAGAACACTGGAGGGCTGCAGCTAAAAGACAAAAACCACAGTAGTTATTGGAACAGAGAAAGCACAATTAAAGAAGCATTTCCTGGGTATATAATGAAGTAGGTAATGAAAAAAAGAGAAAAAGAAAATCTAAGGCAGAGGTTCTGGTTCTATCTTAGGGTACATTTGACAACATTGAGATAGTCTTTGTTGTCAGAATTGGTTTTTGGTTGGTAAAGGACAGCTGCTGAATAGTTTACATATATAGAAGCAGTCCCCATAACAACAATGAATGCAGGTTTAAATAGCAATAGTAGTGAGATTGGAGAAGCTTCCTCTGAGGTATCAGAAGGTAATAACCCTGGGAAGCCCCTAGTCCTAAAGTCTTAGGGACAAGAGGAAGGGGCCTTGGGCTGAGTCTTGGGCCTCTGGGAAGCAGATAGTGATTGATTAGTTCTGGTGTTCTGGGGCTTGGGAGATGAGACCAGTTCATCTCTATTTTTGAGTAACTGGATCCAGCTGATCCAAGAGGCTTTAAATTGGCATGCCAGTATTATATAATCAGATGTAGAGGGTAGGCCAAGGGGAAGAAAAATGACTATGAGGTCTAATGCTCAGCATTGGGGAAAGAAATATTTCCCCAATTACTTGATGTGGAAAGAAAGCTGAGTTCACATTGCCGTTGGTGACCTCCAACTGGAATCATGAAGCAAAAGGCAAGTAACTATGTGGTGGTTTAGGAGTGACGATAGATATGGATCTGAGTCCTCCGCCCAGAGGCCAGCTCAGAAGGGCAGCCCTGGAAACAGATGAGATCAGCAGGAGAGAAGCTGGGTGGCAGGAGGATAGTGCTGAGCACATAATTGTCAGAATTGCCCTATTTAGGAACAGGGAGTACACATTTGACATCATGCTGCTGGCATCATTGTCCTGGAGAAGTGGTTAGGATTTTTATGTAGCAATACTGCAGTTCTAACACAGATTATTCTATTGTAACAGGGGATCTGCCAGGTCCTTGTGCCCTGCATCTTTGGATTATTCTTGAACAAAAGCTCATTTTCTTAACTCACATTTTATTTTTGTGGGTAGGTGTGTATGTGTGAATCTATTCTGCTTGTTCCCTTTATACCACAATAGATGAATGCACAAAGTGCATGGTATGTAAAATTATACTGCTTCAGTTTACAAAGAAATTGTGTGTGTGTGTGTGTGTGTGTGTGTGTGTGTGTGTGTGTGTGTGTGTGTGCATGTGCACATGTACTGACCCTGGGGCTTGAACTCATGGCCTGGACACTGTCCTTGAGCTTTTATGTGCTCAAGACTAGTACTCTAGCACTTGGAGCCACAGCTTTACTTCTGGCTTTTTGGTAGTTAATTGGAGATAAGAGTCTTATTAGCTTTCCTGCTGACTTTGAAACCACGATCCTCAGATCTCAGCCTCTTAAATAGCTAGTATTACAGGCATAAGGCACCAAGTTGCCTGGCTTACAAAGAAATTTTATAAAGGCAAAATTCTAACTGGTTTTATGTATTTCACAGTTGTGATATTCTGGAACAGAAGAAGACACTAAGACAATTTAGTATACAATCTAGATAATAATGTATGGAAATTGGTTCATTAATTGCAACAGTTACCATTGTATAAATATGTAAATATTGTATAATATAATGGGCAGCATAAAATATGAATAATAGGTGAAATTGGGCATGTGGGAACTCTGTGCTATCTGAAAATTTTCTGCAAATATCACAGTATTTTAAAACCCCAAATTTCATTTTATAAAGTAGATTTTAGGGAAGATGAGAGATAGGTAGGAAAATGTTGATTAAGTAAAAGATAACAGAAAGAAATTCTGGTGTGCTATCATCCTGTAGAAGACTGCAGGTATTGACAATATATAGAATAAGACAGATTCTGAGTGTTTTCATCAAAAAGAATGTTAAATGTATGAAGGAGAAAGAGATTTACCCTGATTCAATCAGATACCGCATGCTTATATTAAAAAATCACATGGCAGACTATAAACATGTAAAGTTTATGGATCCACTAAAAATAAAACATGTTAAAAATAGGATCAAATGAATGGTTATGGGTTTCAAGTTAGACAGATATCTATATCAGACATCCTTCATTCTCTCCCTCAGTGTGAATCAGCTCTGTTCAAATATCCTCCACATTGAAGTTACAGTGTTTGGGTTAAGAAATCAGACTCATGGAATCAATCTCTATATAAAAAGTTTTCTAGGGCTGCTGTAATACAGCACTTAAAGGTTGAGTACAAAACTTATTCTGACAGTTCAGTAAGACAAAAGTCCTAAGAGGAAAGTATCTTCAGGATTGGGTCTTTGTGTATGTGTGTTTGGAGGTAGGATCTGAGATAGATCTACTCCATGTCACTCTCATAGGTTTTGGTGGTTGCTTGTCCTTTGGCTTGTAGATAAATACACATTGTAGCAATATCTGCCACCCTCTCCGTGGCTCTCTGCTCCCTCTATTTTCTCTTGTAATGACATTAGTCATTCAATTTAGAGCTCATTGTAAATCGAAGATGACTTCATCCTTAACTTAATTACATCTACAAAGTCCCTATTTTCAAATAATATATTCACTGTTAAGAGGAGTTAGGACATATCTTTTTGGGAGACATGATTTAACCCATTATATCTCAGATGGTTTACATTAATAGTAATGGTGAAAGACCATTCATTTTTTACCAGTAATCATTTGCAGCATGGAAATTATTATTCTTGTCAATCAGATGGAAAGGGAGGCTTGCTTGGAGTTTTGGGGCAAGATTTTCTTGCTCTTAAAGAAGGCTAAAGACATTTCCTCTTCTTTCTTTGGACATTTGTATGTATAGACATAGAACCTGGAATGACATAGCCATTCTGTGTGTGGGGATCTTGTCCAAAATGAAGCCACCCAGTGGCGAGAGACAGAGCAAAGAATCAGAAAGGAAGATGCCTAATGTCACTATTCCTGAAATCATCTATTTTCAGACTTCTTATTCTGAGGATTAACAATGTCTTCATTTTGAGTTTAAAGAAGAACAATTGATACGTTATCTTTGGTTAAGAACATCTTGAGGGAACATTTAATGGTCTCATTGATCCAGTGGAAAACTGTAGATAGCCTTTGAGTTTTCTCACAAACTATTATAGCACTGGGTAAAAGTTACATTGTAAGCCTGGTCCTCTTGGCTCATGCCTGTAATCCTAAGGATCTGCGGATTTCAGTTTGAAGACAGCTCAGGCAACTCTTACTCCCAATGAATCACAAAAAGCCAAAAGTGAAGCCTAGGTGGTAGAGCAGTAGCTTTGAGAATACAAGCTCATGGACAATGCCCCAGGCTCTGAATTCAAGCTCCAAGACTAGTTTTAAAAGTTAACTCTTTCATCATATTGAAGACATAAAGCAACTAGTCAGAATTAAAAAGTTTCTTAAATATTAATTAGTCTATTTTGGTACAATAAATACTTTATAAATTTGCATTTCAATTTTATGTGACTAATCTTTTCTAAAGGCCAGTATACACACTACTACAACTTTTGTCTAAGTTTTCATATATCTGTACAAATTATTGAATACTGTGTGGGAAGTCAGTGAGTTATTGCTTTCTTTCCAATTGATTTTTTAATAAGAATTTCCCTATAAGAAGAATAAAAGAAACTCATCATCTAAAGGACTGTACCTTAGTTCAACATAAATTCTCTGTACATTGGTACCACTTGCCTTTTTTTTAATTATTGTTATTGTGAAAATACCATACAGAGGGGTTACAATTACATGGGCAAGATAGTGAGTACATTTCTTATCAAGCATTGTTGCCTCCTCCTTTGTTTCCCCATACCATCCCTTCCCCTCTCTACCCCCCCCCCCCCCCCCCTTTGCCCCCCCCCCCCCCCCCCCCTCACCCCACCAAAGTTGTAAAGTTTATTTTTCGACATAACGCCTTGTACATCTCATTGTTGTAATGCGTCCACCTGTAACTCTATTTAAACAGTTTTTTTTTGCCCTTCCCCTCCACAAATTATATCAGCATCAAATACAGTGAAAGCAGGGCTTATACCCTGGGGGAGGTACATACAAAGCAACAAAGAAATCATCTTATAAATATGTTGGAAACAATCACAAGAAAGAAAAAAAAACATTTGAATCCTTATCTTGGGGTTCATTTCACCTAATATCAACTTGCTTTTAGTTTTTCTTATTTCATCAAAAGAATTTCTGTGTGAACTCATGTTGGGACTTGAAATATATTTATTTTCTAAGTTAGTTGGCTGCAAAAATATTGTGAGGAAATAGACATTTGTAAATATAGCCACACAAATCTCTTTCAAGGGCTGGTTTTCAGACATGTACTACAGTGTGAGGCCCAGAGGAAGAGCTAAATATTTGTCACAGGTAGAGTCTGACTTACCTTATGGAAAGGGAAGAGAATGGGAGGCACTGCTTCCCCACAGCAGGATGGCCAGAGTGTCATGTGACTATGTCAGACAGCTGGGTTGGTAAAACAAGGATGTGTTTTTGCAATATTGATGTTGCATATCAGTTGTCATATGATGTGCATTTACACACCCAGGCTAAACTCCATTCTAGTCAGTGAAATCCTTTAACCTAATCCTTAACCTGTCTTCACCAAAAAACTTGAAGTGGCCATTTATTGAGCTTCCTAGGATGGAGTTGACACCTCATATAGAGGGATATCTTCCATGAAAGGTAACAAATACTTTATAAACATCTAGAGAGGTGAATCTTGCAAGGCCTTTCAGAAGCATGTGTCTTTCAGGACTATACACTTCATCCTTGAGAATTAGATTCTCCTTAGAAAGTGAGAAAAATATAAAAATACATATCATGTATGAATTTAAAGTACATTTAGCAAGGACCTCCTGGGTTGGGTGGACATTCTTGAAATACAGTTCTACATTAATTTTCTACTTACTATGTAAATGGCATGTGCTTATTATGTCATTATATACACACTAATCATACAGCATAAACAAAATAGATGAGAAGTGCTTTTATTCAATTTGAAGCCTTGGGAAAAAGGTTAACTTCATCAGAATTTGGGCTCACCACTGTCTGTGCTGGTTAGTTTATTGAGCTTTGTCTGCATAAGCAGACACCGGGTAGACTGAGGCAACTTCATGCTCACTTCACTGTCTCTCTGTGCCAATGGTAGAAACCATCACGAACTAGTCATTTACAAATTAAGTTCTTGAGAAGCTTTATTCAAAGTCCTATGGGGGAGGTTGAACACATAAATGGATGACAGTGGAGTTCCTAGTTTCAGAACATGTACTGTTTACACACTAGAGGACAAAAGGCTTTTCATCTGCCATCCTAGAAAATCACTGCTGAACTGAATGGGTCAATGGGTAAGCCAGCAGATATTGAACAATTACATTTCTTTACATCAGTAGATGCGGTCTATACCTGTATGGAGCTTAGCACACACATGAACACGCACTTGCGTTACTGAAAGAAATGCCTTGAAGGAAAACAATAAATACAAAAGGAAGAAAACAATGAGGTGCTTACTCTACCCTTGTTGAGCAAAGACTGTTCAGAGGCAGCGAGAGTCAAGCTGAACTTGAAAGGATCGAGTGGAGTAGGGTTCATGAGGAGTTTGGTGTTACAGTCTACTAGATGTGATGCCCCTGAGGAGGACAAATTTGCTGATCTTAGGACATTTGGGGTCAGGCTATCTTGGCCTAGATGTCCAGCTCTGTGCTTGAAGACTGTGATGAGGAGCAGATTAGCCAATGTCTCTACCACCACTGTCTTGGCTGTAATATGAGGCCAATAATGGCCTTTGCAGTCTTTTCCTGAGACTAAAGAAGATGACAGCTTATGCATAGTAGACACTGCGTTCGCCACAGCACTGTTTTATTTTACCTTTCTTGAAGTCTTTTTATCTGTGTTGTTACTAAATTAACCCTGTTGTGTTTTGTAGGGAGGGATAGGTGACACATTTTTGAAAGTCAGAGCAGGAAATACTCTGAATCTTTTCAGAACTATCAGAAAACAGGAAACCAAGTAAAACCTGGCTCCACAGTTCTGTCATTGCCACCATCATTTCAGAAGCTCTGAGTGTGGGATTTTAATTTGGAAACAGATTATTTTTCTCTCGGCTTTATCCCTTCTGTTTCCTCAGATTTATTATTTCTTTGATCCTTTCCTTGGTCCAACAGAGTCAAAATCAAAACCTATAAAGCTAAAAGAACACCAGGTTTGCTGTTCTGTTCTTATACTTTTGTGAGGAAACAAGATCTCAGAGCTGGAGGACATTGTGGGAGACAGAGGCTGGACAGAGAGGACATGGGACATATGGGGGTGTGGGATCATTTGCGATCAGCACTTCTTTGAAGACAATGCTCTCTGTTCCCCGTTTTGTCTTTCGTCGAATAATGAGACAAAGAAGACAGGAGAGGGAGGAGGTGTCTCTGTCACTGTTCATTATGTTGGACTTTTATTTTTTCAAAAAGAGTCCTATAGGGAATTAAGATTTTTTCATGCTTTTACATAGTGAACAGATGAATTTATTTCCAAAAATTATGAGAAAATTGGTTCAATATGTTTCATACGTGACACTCTCATGATTTTTTTAAATGCAGGACATATTCTGATGAAAAATTGTATATTCTAATAATCATAATCTACTCCTCCTTCTTAATGGTCTACCATTCTTGTCTCATTCTGAATATATTCAGTTGATCAATGTTTGTCCCAGTCTTCTTGTTAACAAACAAAAGAGAAAGCTGGAAGTCAGTATGGTTATCCATCACTCCTATGAAATATTTGTTAAATATTTGAACAACTATTTGCTGAACACTTACAATGTAACAGCTTCTAGACTTCAAGGAAAATCTGAATGAGATCCTGTTTATTCTTGTTTGTATCTTCAAACAAGAACAATTATCTCTCTCTCTCACACATACACACACACATATTTTGCCATGGAAGTGGATTTTGGAGTTTTCTGTAACTGGTGCCATTAGCTTTGACTACTGATGACATTTAGGCCAATATTCCCATGAAGTTAAAAGCACCATCTAATGACATACTACTTTTCCACAATTTTTCAGTAATCTGCACAGCTCTGGACATAAAAGGACACAGGAATTTATTTAAAATAGGAGCTGTCCTCACCTTTTAGAAGGCATATTTTTCTACACAGGAAACATGAATCTATGTGTGTGTGTATATGTGTGAGTGCATGTGTATTGTGTATGTATGTATTTATACACATTACACACATTATATAAAACAGAAACTGGAAAAGGTCAAAGGTTCTTGAACATTGTCCTTCTTTTCTTGATTAAAAATATGTTTATGTGGAGGAATAGAACTCATGCGATGAGTTCTCTCCTATACTCTAGGTGCTTATGCTAGGTACCTATTTCTTACTGTATTTTCCTACCCATTCTTGATGGTGGGAATACTGGTGCTAGATCCAGTTTATTGACCAAGTCACTTATGGTATTATGGCAATGTGGTACATAGGTCAATAATATTTAAAAACAAAACAACCTTTAGACATATGCTAGTAGCTTACAACCTGTAATCTTAGCTACTTGGGAGGCTGAGATCTGATTATCACTATTTGAAGCCAGCTTGGGCAGAAAAGGCCTAATGAGATTCTTATCTCCACTTAACCACCAGAAAACTGGACGTAGAACTGTGGCTCAAAGTGGTAGAGTAGCTAGCCTTGAGTAAAAGAGCTCAGGGACAGTGCTTAGGCCCTGAGTTCCAGGCCCATGTCAGACAAAAACAAACAAAACTTTCTATTATATAAAACTTTTTATTATCTAGATAGTTCCTTATACCTGTAGATGCTTGACAGAATATGGATAAACTAGAATTCTTTTGAGGCAGGGGTGCTTTGTGATATGTAATGTCTTTTCTATGATGCTCTTAACCTGGAGGAAGCATTTTTTTCCTTGATGTTGGCCAGATTTGAACTTGAGCTCACTCAGCTTTGCTTGCTCAGCTGGCACTCTACCACTTGAGCTTCCAGCCCTGCTTTTTGCTGATTATTTTGGAGAAGAATTCTTCTGGACATTTCTGCCTAGGATAGCTTCAAATCTTATTCCTCTAGTTCTCAGCCTCCTTAGTAACTGAGATCACAAGTACGAGCAACTAGCTCCCAGGTTTTAAAAAATCATTAAAAAAAATTCCTCCTGTAAAAATTGTAACTGAATCAGTGCAGATATTTCCTTGGAATCTCTTACAAAGTCCTGAAGGGCATTTATTTTGATGTCAGAGCATATGGCCTATCCCTCTTGGCAATGCCTGGGGGAAGGGAGTGAGTCTGTGGCCTGGGAAGTACAGAACACCAGTGTGGGGTAGCTGTCTGAGGATATTCCCTGTTCTTCAGGCTCAGACACAGCCCTCTACATACACTCTCCAAATGGGTGATGGTATGCACATGGCCTGTACTGAGCAGTTTTCCTAAAAAAAGCAAGCATGGTTACAGAACTACTTTAGCATCTATTCATAGGCCTTTTAGTAAAAGCAGCCAGCCATGTAGCTATTCTTAACAGACTGAGTAGTAAACCACAGGACTTTGGGCCCCACCAACACAGGCCAGTTTTACTGGCTTTGTTTTCAAAGCATTTGTTTACAGTCATTGTACTTGCATTAACTTTTATCCATGTAGTAAGTGCTGCCACAGGCCCATGGAAGGAAGTGTGTAAAAGTTAAGTTCACTCTCATCATGCTTTTGTGGATAAAAGTTTTCTCATGGAAACTATAAAGGCTGGTTCTAAAAACCCTCTATAAGCTATACATAAGCCTACTTGAATGTTGATACATTAAATGCTTAATATACCATACAAAAAGCAAAGTGATTGTTCTGCTTTGGTGTGGTTCTTCTCTAAAATTCCACTAAGTCTTTCGGAGTCAGAATCACAGAGAGTCATGGGCTCATGCATCATGTGCATGTCACCTAATCGCTGGGGTGTTTTGTCTTAGAGCATGCTTCACATCCCATCGTTGAATCTGCACATGCCGGCGGCAGCTGAGGATATTTACGATAGAGAAGAATAATGAGGTATATTAGGATGGAGCTCTGGCTTTAGTCTTAAATTTCCAGGCTTTTACAAGTCCAAGTCATTGCTTTGCCATCCTCACAAGGTTTAATACTCAAAAGATGGGCTGGAAGCCCTTGTGGGGGCAATCAGCTATTAGCTACGCTTTCATGTTTAGTTTTGTAAAAGTTTAAAAATATGCTCATTAATTTGAATTGCTATCATTGCAACATTCTTTTTATTTTGGGGGGAAAATTTTACTATCTGAGTTCTTGACAGATAATCATGGGTCTCTGTGGCACATTTCACCCAGTTAGGGACTTTTAGGAAGGATGACATTTTTCTCCTCTCAACAAGTGAAAACCATATCTCCCCCCCCACCCCCCTAAGTGACACCGATGTGGCTTGAACTCAGATCCTGGGCATTGACCATTGGCTTTTTTGCTCAAGCTGGGGCTCTACCACTGGGGCCATATCTCTGTTGCTGACTTTTTGGTGGTAAATTAAAGGTAAGAGTTTCATGGCCTTTCCTCACCCTGCTGAGTTAGAATCACAATCCTCAGATCTCCATCTCCTTCCTGAGTAACTAGGATTACAGGCATGAGCCATTGGCACTTGGCAAGCAGTCTCATATTCGAAAGAAAAAGACGATCAAAATAGGTTTTCAAAGTTATAAAGTCTTGATATGGAAAGGGAATTTTTAAGGAGAAGATCTGAATTTCTTCTTTTATGACTGTGGAGGCAGGCTTGGTGGTCGGCACTGGCCTGCATGACAGCTTGGTCCACTTCTTCAGGTTTGGCTCAGCCAGGGCCCCCAGCAATAGCGGCTGAGAGTTATGTTAATGTTACCCACAGATCCTTCCAGAAAGCAGATGAGTAACTCCACCTACAGAGGATGACCTGTTGGCACATCCCTGCACATTCTTGATATAAACAACACATAGGCAGTGGGTTATTTGTTGGCGAGGTATCTTCTTGTGAGGCGTAGGGAGCAAAAGAAGAGGCAATAAAAAAAGACTTAAGACAGTTAAAAACTGCAAATCTCACCGTGGCAGCAGTTCAGAGCATGGTAACTGGCCAAGATGAGGGAACTTAAGAACACAAACACACGTCTAAGCGCCGAGACCCTCCAGGTAGAGCCACAGTGGATAAATGTCCTGCTTCATTTCATCTCGTATATGCTCTGGACTCACAAGCAACTCTTCTGGGGTTCTGCTGGACTTCTCTACCCGCACTGTCTCCTCAGCCCTCTCTTCCCTTCTGCTTTTTCACTTTCCATTTGTCTCACTTTCCCTATTTCCTTTAAGCCTGAAGACTTAAAAAACAAATGCTTAGGGGGTTGACAAATGAAAGCATTTGTACCATTCATATCTGATTTTTTTTTAAACAAACCAAGTAACTGTCATGATGGAGAAGTTTTCAAGGTATCTGGAAGCATTAGCTGAACATCACATGGTCCTGATGCAGGTGAATGTTCACCTGGTGCAGGTGCTTTATAGTAACAAGCAGGAGCAGCTCCACAAGAAGGTGGCTTTTATGAGGGCTTTGTTTTCTCCACTTCGGAGGACTGGACACTTAGTTCTCTTCTGTGTGTGTGTTTGTGGACTGATGTGCAGCATCAACTTAGTAAAAAGTCGTCTAGAGTAACCTAAGAATAAACCTAATAATTATATCTCTCATACTTGCTTTATTAGAAATTGGTTATGAGATGTTATGGAATGGTTTGGCCAACATCAGGTATGAGAAAATGTTTTCTTAGAAAGTACAAAATTGGGTTTTCTCTCTTAGCATGATTTTTGAAGCATATTTATGAAACACCTATAAAAAACTAGGAAGGCTTGGCTACTTTAAAACTTTCAAAAATGAATATCTGATTGTGACTGGTCAGTGGCGTACAGATTTTTACATTAACAAGGGTCAGTTCAAAGTCATGCCATGTTTTCTGGGTGCTGACCCCACTTGCTTAGCCAATCCATCAAGTCTTCTCTTTTTACACTTTTTAACCTTCAGCTTCCTCTCTAGCCAGTAATCTTCCAGCACTCTTCATGTGGCTAATTCTTATTTTTAAGATTGAGTTTAATATCACTTTTTCATGAAGGCCATTTTCTTTGGCTCCCTAGACTCATTTAGATCTTTGCATTACCATCTCAGTTGATTGCAGTATTTCTTCCTTAAAGAACTTACATCAACTGTGACCACATTGTAATAATTCATCATTGCTGTAATTAATCATAGTCTTTCTATCCTTTAGAAGGCCAGGAAATTTGCTTCATTATTTATTGTTTCTTTAGTATCTAGCACAAAATATCCTGCATGCTACAACGAGGAAACTAAGTAAGTACTTGCTAGATGAATGGTTAGAAGAATGGAATAGATGGAAGAATGGATGATTGGAAAAGTAAGTGCACTAATGAATAAGTAAGAGAATGCATGAGTGTTTAGGAATCCACAATATCCTTTCAGTTTTGCATCATTATCACTAAGTCAAATCATCTTAATTAAGAATCAATTGGTAAACTCCCTCATCTCTAGAAAATATTCTGCCACAGGCCAAGTGAAAGTATGTGCTGGGTATCTGAAAATATTTCTACTGAGAGATCAGATGGGTGTACTACCTCTCCAGTATTCTGTTTATAAATAAGGGCTCTGTTTTCTTTAGTCTTCGTTTAATATTACAACTAACCAAAAATAGATCCATTGCAACAATGAGATGTACAAGACGTTATGTTGAAAAACGAACTTTACAACTTTGGTGCGGGGGGAGAGGGAGAGTGCGGGGGCGGGGATGGGGAGATGGAGATGGGAAGAGATGATAAGGAGAAACAAAGGAGGAGGCAACAAAGCTTGATAGGAAATGTACTCATTACCTTGCTCATGTAATTGTAACCCCTCTGTATGATATTTTCACAATAAAAAAATAGAAAACATTATATTTTTCTGTTAGGTATGTCATTTGTTAAGTTTCAAAGTATAATGCTCCAATATTATAATATTGTGTGCATGATCCTTTTTCAATGACTACAACTAAAAATGAAGATTTGGGGATGAGTGGAATTTTACTGACACAATATATACACTGGCATGGCTCACAGAAGGAAAACTATAAAATGCCACACTTTTGACCGATGAAATGAGTCTCACTGGATGTTTTCAAAACAGAGAAGTTACTCTGTCTTTATGTTGTGAATGCACAGAAAGACTATATTAAACCACTTTTGCCTGTATAGCTATTGTATCTCTACAGCATTTTCTTTTATGAATAAGCCAAAGAAGAACGTTTGCCTCTCATAAATCTTTTACAAGAACATTTTCAGCAAAAGAAACTGCAGATGTAACTGCCAGTTTTAAGTTTCTAACAAATTATTCTGCCAGCCCCATACAAGCTTCCAAGTTGAAAGCTTGCAATGCGTGGAAATTTGGTGGAGACTTCTGCATTTTAGCTTTGGAGTGAAGTTTGCCAATTATAAGAGCACATTCTTATTTAAACTTAAGCAATTATATGGCCATTGGCATTTACTTAAGATAAACTCACTTAAGATGCTTCTGCTCCTTTGACCCAATCCACTGTTTTGCCTTTCTTTTTACTTCTTTATTTTCAAATATCCCCATTTTCCCATCAGGTTTGTGCTGAATTAATTTTGGAGGTCATCACAAACACAAACTACGGGAATTCAATGTAGCATGTATCCCCGTCTTCCCTTGAGTAAGTTAATTTTACCTCTGAGCTGTCTACTTCATACAGAGTGGTAATGATGATCAAACAGTACTTGTTGAATTAAGCAAAACTTAATATTTTTATTGTTATCGATCCATTTATTGTATGAGTTTGGTGTCATCTACTTTGTAAAATGTTAGAAAATATACAAAAGTAGTATTTTTTAGTAGGAGTTTAGGTGGTAATAGGAACGAGGACATATTCAAAGCTGGTAATATTGCAATATGTTTGCTCTCTATTGCAGCAAAAGTAGTGATACAATTTTCTTACACTTCTTTTTCTCGCAGATAATGAATGATAAAGACATGGCTAGTTTTATTTTCATGCAACATGCATACATACACACATTGCATCAGGCATAAGTCTGGATAAAAACAAGTACAAGGGCTATTCTTTAATAATTATGACCTTGGAAAATCTTACTCCAGAATGTTTTTGTATTCCATGTTTTTATTATTTTTAAGCCATAAAATTGGGTTCTTACCTTACCACATTAAATTTTAAAACATTAAAATTTGGAAATACAGAAAAATACAGAAAAGGTTTAATTTTCAACATGTATTATAAATCTTTTTTGGTACCCTTTTAAAAGTTTTCTTTATGTGCATATTATCCCCAATGACTGAAATTCTTTACAACCCCCCTTTAAGAACTAAGAATGCCTCCTGTTTTATTTATTTTATTTTTTGAACAAGTTATAATCATTTAGTATGAAAAGAGGCATATTGTATTATGTTGTCTATGTTGAAACCTGGCTGCCCAATTCATTTTCTTGGAATTGAGTTCTATCACAATTTAGGTATTCTTCCAAAACTGTTTTATATTTACGCACAGATTATATGCATTTAATTAATTAGTTAATTCATTATTCGTGATACTGGAGATTGAACTGGAGGCCTTATGGTTAGTAGGCAGGTACTCTATCACTTCAGCCATAACTCCAGTACCTTTTCATTGTTGGTTATTTTCAAAGTATGATCTTTGCCAGGACTATCTAGGAATGTATAATACTCTTGTTTATACTTCCTGATGTCATGGAAGATTACAGGGACACACACCAAGCTATTGTGGTGCCCCTGTATCTGGAATAACCCATTTACCACCACACCTAGGCACTGGTTGAGATACAGTTTCAAGAACTTTTATGCCTGTGTTGGCTCAATTCATGATTGCCCTATCTCTACCTAGGATTATAAACTTAAACCACTGCTTCTAGCTGAGAATGAGTATCTTTTACACTGAAGTTATAGCATACTGTATATACCACTTTGCACTTGCATTTACTTAAGGGAATATGTTTAATCCTTTAACCTATATCAGACATTTGTGTTTACAATTAGTTTCCATCTGTTCATGTGACTGTTTTTTGTAAGTCTGTTTAGTTACTGTTGTATATAAATCAGACAATCCACAAAATGACCCTATGAGTTAACCACCTGCTATATTTTGTTTTCTCCATTTCAAAAGCACCTAAAAATCTGACTTCCACTAATTCAGGGCCTCTGATTCTGTGAGTACACTGATTACCAGCTTCAACTTCTGCTATACAGGACAAGACTAAGGAGAAAGCTTCTTTAGTTATCTGCCTATATAAATTTGGCAAAGAAACAAGAAATGCCTGTCATTTAATTCTTTTTATGTTCCTACTGCTTTATTTATGTTTTATTTGTTCTTCTGACCTGACTACTTACCTCAGTAATTCTTCTTATCACCTCTACTGGCAACTTTAAGAAGTTTTCAGATATTCTGTTTTTGTCATTCCAATATGTTTGATGTTTCTTTTGGTTAAGAATCATTGTCATTTCTTATCTTTTTGCTTATGCTATATTTATGTATATGTGCAATATGTGTAATGTATATATATGTTTAATGTAATATATGTTTATATAATATATAAATATACATGTATTTTTGCCTTTTTGGCTTCACCTTTGTTTTTTAATATATTTTTATTGTAAAGATATTATACAGAAGTGTTACAATTACATGAGTAAGGTATGAGTTCATTTCCTATCGAGCATTGTTTCCCTCTCCTTTGTTTTCCCCCTTACCATTCCTTTCCTCCCCCCTAAGTGGTAAAGTTCATTTTCAACATAGTGTCTTGTACATCTCATTGTTACAATGGGTCAACCTGTATCCTTGTTTCAATATTTTGTTATTTCCCTCTCCCTCCCCAAATTAGAAAAATGTATATACAAGATGCAGGGTACCAGAATCAAATACAGAGAAAACAGAGGTTATACCATGGGGGAAGAACATACAAAAGAAACAAAAAAAGTCACATAGTACATTATAAGTACATTAAAAACAACAGCAATAAAGATAAAACCTCTAGTGTACCTATCTTGAGGTTCATTTCACTTAGCTTTTGACCTTTTCTGTTTGTCCTAGACATTTATACTAGTTATTGCAAATAAGGGAAACCATGGGACCTATGTTTCTTTGGGCCTGGCTTACTTCACTTAATATATTTTTTCCCAAGCTTTTCCATTTCCTAACAAATGGGGCAGTATCTTTCTTTCTGATGGAGTATAGAACTCCTATATATATATATATATATATATATATATATATATATATACACACACACATATATGTAATTCCATTATATATATAATATGGTATATATATATGATACATATATATATATATATATACTGGGTATATATAATGGATATATATACATACCACATATATATACCACATACCACATTTTCTTGATCCATTCATCTACTGAGGAGCATCTGGGTTGGTTCTATATCTTAGCTATGGTAAATAATGCTGCGATAAACATAGTTGCACTGGTAACTTTAGTATAGCCTTGTTTGTGATCATTTGGGTAAATGCCCAAAAGTGGGATTGTTGGGTCATAGGGGAGCTCTATGTGGAGTCTTTTGAGGAACCACCATAGTGCTTTCCAAAGTGGTTGAAATAGTTTATACTCCTACCGACAATGCAGTAGGGTTCCCTTTTGGCCACATCCCCTCCCGCATATGTTGTTATTAGAGTTCTTGATTATAGCCATTCTAACTGGGGTGAGGTGGAATCTCAATGTTGTTTTGATTTGCATTTCTTTTATGGCTAGAGAAGTTGAGCCATTCTTTGGCTTCACCTTTGTTAAGTCAGGAAATGTGAGTGATGATAAACATCTTTTTTCCTTGTCTTTAGCAACAGGCATTAAATAGGTATTAAATCATCTAACTAGAAGAAAGTATCTCAGAAACATTACTAAATAAATGACTCAGATTGCACTTGAGAAGTATTCTGTCTATTAAGAATGACAGTTTTGTGAGACTCAAATTCTTTAGCAATGAGAGTTTTAGTATCATGGTGTCCTAACATGAAATTCTTACATTTTGTTGAGTAGGAAAATCTAAACCAGGGAGGGGAGAGGATGGAAGGGATTGAAGGAAGAGCCATGGCTTGGCTTGCAGATGCATCTTGATCAAATCTAAGTACTTACACTAGCTAGGGCTGTACTATGATACAATTTAGGATCTTTGCTAGTGGCATAATCAACAACTGCACAAAACACTTATCAAATAATTGTTTTAAATCCTCCCTGGTGGTTTAGGGTTTGAACTCAGGCCCTTGCACTTGTCAGGCAGGAATTTACCATTCAATTATAGCTCTAGCCCCATGATTTTGTTTTGTTTTGTTTCTCATTGATTTCTCTTTTTTTCTGACTTGTTACCTATTTGCATCTACCACAAACCATGGGAGCTACAGTTTACATTCATGTAAACTGGTAGTACCAACCCTTTTCCTGACTATGTCATCAAAGTACTGTGAAGATTAAGCATGGGGATACTATATACGAGATTGTTCCTGAAAACTATGGGATACTCTGTAGATACAGAACATTACCATGCTATTTTCTTACATTTGTCTCAGGACATGGATCTAACTGTTTTGTGTGAATAAATCTTGTTTCTTTAACTAGTATCAGAAGAGGTGTCGAGAAAAGCTTGGGGATGTGTTCTGTGTGTTGTATTCATTGCTTTCAGCATTTATTGAAATGTGAATCTGACTGAAATAGTATTCTATCACTACCATTTGAAACAAGTTCCATATCTCTGTGTTTTACAAATCATTCATTTTATTTATTTTGCATTTCAAAGATTTTCATGTATGGTCAGTTTAGTTGAGTCTATGTAACAGATAAAGGGTATGAGGAGTTTGCAAAACTTCTAATAATAGAAATGCTTTGAATCAGCAAATGGCATCTGAAGTCTTCCATAGAGTAATGACTGAGCATTCATGCACAGGATCCTATGATCAAGAAAAGACTGTATAATGCTAGTCTTGTTCATTATTTGGAGGCGGAACTGAGACAGTACATTTTTCAGTACAATGAGTTGAGGCAAGTTAAGTAATACACAGCTATCTGAACAACTGGTTTTAGGTACATTATTGATCAATGGTGGAATCTTAAAATGGCAAGAATGGGTGTTTTTATGGACAATGTTATTCCCTAAAAAGACATGACTGAGGTCCTAAGAAAGCTGGTAATTTAGAGAAATTTAAATTATTTCATCCTTGTTTCCTGACTATTTCAGTTCTGGAAATTTTCAGGGTAATTTACAATACTTTATTCTGATTGAAAAATGAGGGCTAGTGGAATGGTTCAGTGGTAGAATGCCAGGTTAGGAAGTGTGAGGCCTGAGTTTGGACCCCAGTCCTGCCCAAATCAGTAGTTTGCAAAATATTACAAAATGTAGGTGAATATTGTTAAAGGTACTGAATAAGTACCGTAATAATGTTTGTTAAATGCACTAGGATGAATAGCCATCTAGATTGATTTCACACATTGGCTTTAGTGAATAGTCAACTTAGGTGCTCCTCAATGAAGAAAATGTGGCTTGCCTACACAGTGCTTTTCAATCATAAAAGAATGAAATTATGTCATTCACATGAAAGCAGATTGAGTTAGATATTAAGCAAAATAGCTAGATTAAGAAAGATAAATATGACATGTTCTCTTTCATATAGAATTTGGACCTTAAAACTGTAAAACAGGTTCTGTTTGGGGATAGATTAACAGTGGGATTAGGAAAAATAAAAGGACAGAGTAAACAGAGGTGAATATTGTCAATGTACTCTATGTATGAAAATAGATGAATAGAACCTGTTGAATGTTTGTAAGAGGCAAGAGGAATTAAGGGGAGTCTACCTATAGAGAAAATTTGACCAGAGTATATAGTATTCATATATGGAAATATCACAAGGAAACCACCTTGTTCATTTAATATTAGTTAATTAATATTGACATTAATTAATTAGTAATTAGAATGAAAATATTTCTAAAGTGGGATAAGAAAAGCGTGTGTGTGTGTGTGTGTGTGTGTGTGTGTGCGCGCGTGCGCGTGTGCGCTGTTGAAGATGAATCTAGGGTCTGATACTTGCTCTACAGCACCAGGAAATAATTTTGAGTAACCTATAATGACAACAGTCATAGAATAAATATTTGAAATTAAGGAATGACACAAGATTCTAAAACTTAAAATGGCCTAATTGAATAATCACATTTTTGCCATTCAGTCTGTGGGATTGTAGTAATGATTCTATTCATGTCAAATTCTAAACTATATTTTCAAATTCAGTCCTCTCATTTATAGTTAAATAACTCAATGAAACCTTCCATTAACTAGCTACTTGTAAACAATTCCTCTTCCTTGGATTTTTAAATTTTCCTACTTTTTGGTATCATTTTATTCCCTATATTATTGACAAGAAACTTGTGTAGTTTATAATGCCAGAAAAAAATCATGCTACTAAATAGACTTAATATAATGTATTCTACTACATAAGGCTTCATTTTTTTTTGTTGTTGGTTTTGGTCGTGGGGCTTGAACTCTGGGCCTAGGCGCTGTCCCTCAGCTCTTCAGCTCAAGGCTAGTGCTCTGCCACTTGAGCCACAGCGCCACTTCTGGCTTTTTCTGCTTATGTGGTGCTGAGGAATTGAATCCAGGGCCTCATGCATACAAGGCAAGCACTCTACCACTGAGCCACCTTCCCAGACCCGAGCCCTCTTATTTTTTAAGTTGGTGTGTTCATACTTGTATTTGGTAATATTTAACTAAGGACAGCCTTTAGTAACTGAAATAAAATATTATATTCCTAAGAATATTCTTAAATCTACTCTCTTTCATCAAAACATATTTGTGAAGGGCTAGTTTTCAGTCTTGAAAGAGGCCACAGAGACATGGTATGGTACAGTTCAGAGCTCTTTCAGGTGGTGAAGTCAATGACAGACATGTGGTAATTGGAAGTGCATCACCCAGGACAGCACAATGTACCCTAAGGAAGAGCACGTATGTATCCACACAGGTGGTAGACTTCGATTTCTTAAGTAAAATGATTGGGGCTGGGTGCCAGTGGCTCATGCCTGTAATCCTAGCTACTTAGGAGGCTGGGATCTGAGGATCATGTTTAGAAGCCAAGCCAGGCAGGAAAAGCCCATTGAGACTCTTTAAAACTGAATTTTATTATAAAGATGCTGTACAGATGGTTTTATAGTTACACGAGTACATGAGTACATTTCTTGTTGAGCATTGTTACCTCCTCCTTTGTTGACTCATCTCTAATAAACTTCAAAAAAAAGCCATAAGTGGAGTGTGACTCAAGTGGTAGAGTACTAGCCTTGAGCAAAAGAAGTCCAGGGACAGTACCCAGGCCCTGAGTTCAAGCCTCAAGACTGGCACTATACATACATACATACATACATACATACATACATACATACATACATAGAGAGAAAGAGAAATAGCTCTATCTCTATCTACAAACATACATATAAACAAATAAAATGATTAGGAAAAGTTATTAGAGTCTGAGTATCCACCCATGAATAAAAATCTCTGGGGCAAAAACCTCATTTCTCACACCTCACTATCACAGGGAAGTTTGGCTTTACCCTTCCTGGAAAGGAATTCATCATCAGAGACAGGACCAGATTTCGGTGTAGTTTTCAGTATCAGCAATCACATGATTCATGTTACCCCCAGCAACCTTCCATCTCTGTCCTTATTTATGACATTTGGTATATTTTTATAAATCTCCTCCCCTTTTCAGAATTAAGTAAGAAGAAATAGATGTAGATCCATTGGAAATTACTTTTTAAACAAGCACATTGTCTATCTAGTATGTATGGCTGAGCTCCTTTGAGCTCTACCCACTAGGAAAATGGAGTTGGATGGGATTCTTTATTATAAAGAAGGGTGTATGTGTTGGGGGACAGGGGAATGATGAATATAGTCTGTGGGCATATGAATGGAGAAGGCTACAAAATGTTCACCTCCATCTCAGATGATTCTCATCCTCTCCAATTGCAATTTTACTGTAGATGTCTAAAGCCTCCTGGGATTTCAGAACTTTCTGGCTGTTCATTTCATCATTCACAATGGAGTGCTTGCTTCTGTTTTGTCAGAATTAATTTTAAAAGACTATCTGTAGAAACTAAAGAGGAAGTCCAATTACGCCTGTCTATTTTTCTATCCATCTATCTCTCTTTCTAGCTTTCTTTTGCTTTCTCGCTTACAGGCTTGCTTGGTGTAGTAGAGTTGAAACTCAGGGCTTCGTGTTTGTTAGGTAAGTGTTATGTCACTTGAACCATCCATTTTTGCTTTAGTTTACATTTCTGATATGGACTAGTTTCCATGAAATCACACTGGCTCCTTTGCTTCCTTTATGGATTATATTTTCTTTTGAGATTGGGGAATGCTTAAAGAATGCATGTTTTCCTCTCATATGTCCAAGTTGAATATAATTTATAAATATATGGTTAAAGATACATATGCATATGTACACAAATGTATTAAAAGTATGGTATATACAAGGGTGAATTTTAATGGAATAATTCATTTGAGCAACTAACCTATGGTCTAATAAAATGAATATCAGGAAAGTAGAACTTGAAATGTCATGGTGGGGGCAGAGATGAGGTCAAGGGTAAGAAGATGACAGACAAATGAAGAGAGGGAAGGTGGGATAACAAAATCATACAATTCAATGTGAAAATAGAACTAGGACAATTGAGAGGATGGGTGGGATTGGGTGAGATGGAGGAGAATGATGGAAAGGGTGATATTGGTCAAGACACATGTTACTCATAAATTGACATGTTGAATTGAAACCCTTTATACAACTACTTAAAGATATTTACAAAAGGAAACGAAGCAATGCAAAACAGTTATGTATAAATAGAAAACTTCATAGACATTAAGAAGGCTAATATTTCTTGGAGATATCTTTAAAACAAGAAGTTGGAACAAAATATCAAATACAAAATATCAAATCCTTTTCCAACAATACCACACTGGGGTTCAAGATGGATTGTTACAGTAATATTTGCTGTAGATTTTTTGATGGTCTCTGAGTAAATCTGGGAACAAGAACAAGGTTGAAAGAGATGTAGACTTTTATTAAATATGTTTGAAGCAATTCAATACCTTGGGGAAAAACAACCTCAAACGTCCAAAAGCTCCACTGCAGCTGGGGAAGTGAATTCATGTAAAACTTTTTTCACAGTTAGCTCCAAAATATGAAGGCTAGCTCTATATTTCAGATTCATTTCTTACCCAGAGGGACAAATTCTCATCTCTGCAGGAATGTATATGCAAGGATTTCCTGTACATAGAGAAAAAGAATAAGCTATTCTCTTGGCTTGCAGTTTCTAGTCACAGAGTAAGAAGCCTGCACATCTTTAAGGATTTAGGTTTTCATCCCCAGTAAGAGTAGATTAACTCATGGTGCCTCATCATTTCTTGCTTAACGATCAATCATTTGCATATACTCCTTGTAATTATTACCATTCCATGTGTCATTAGGCTTTTTTGATATACATTATTAAATCAACATACTTTATAACTCAATTTAAAACTGAATGACTGTAAATGGGAAAATCATTGCCACAGGCCAAAGATCAAGAAAAGCTACACAAATAAGCACAAGCAGAACAAAATGAGATCTTTAACTCCCAGTTATGTGTACTGTTGTTCACTCAACTCTCCATGTACTCTTTCTGAAATGGGAGATTTTCAAGTATTTCAATGAATTAAAGAGCAGTATAACCATGACTCATTGTCAGATGTCTAACCTGAACAAGTAAAACATGTGCAAAAAGATGTAATGTCTTTTAATGAAATGTTACTATGTCATAATATCACTACACTTCTGCACGCTACTAACAGCAACGAGGGTGTTACCACTGAAGTTGAGGAATCTCAGTCTTGGACTTACTGTTAGATAATAAAGTGAGGATTTCAGCACAGATACTGAAGTGACAGCAATAAAGCAATGACAAATTATACAGTAACTCTTGGATTGCTGGGAAGCTATCACCAGTAGGAGAATTAATTTTGAGTTACATAATGTAGTTACAAATGTTCATATAAACTAGCTTCAGTAAGTAGAAGTATTTGCACCCAGCTAAATATCTAAAATAATGATCTTGTGACCATTGTGAAAATATATAGTATGTTCATATAGTATGTGGAGGATGCATGTGATTAGAAGAATTGTTCTTTATTTAAATATTATTTCTACATTTTTAAGTAATTAGCAACAGGTATTCTCACTAGGTATCATGTGAAACTTTTTTCTTAGTGTGTACTTCTTTAAGTTCAACATCAATTCTTGAGGGGGAGCTTTAAACATTTTTATGAATAGTCAGTTGTCAATACAGGGAATATTACTAGATTCAGAAGACATCTATTAGATGAGAAATCAAAGTAATTAAGAATTAGGAAGACTGGATTTCAAACTGAGATCTACTGTTTATTAACCTTGTATTTTGTTCAAGTTATTTGATTGTTCTGTAAATATTTTCTTCGCAGTCATAACAATGATGATGCTTACTTGATTGACTTTGCTTACAATTTGTATTATTTAATATATAGAACAAGGACTGGCATTCAGGAAATCTACAAACAGTTTAACAGGTATCACTTTGCCTACTACATATCTTAGATAGCCTTTGGCCATGGTATGAGATGAGGAACATTATAATACATATATTTTTATATTATACACATTTTAGTGTAATTCAGTAATAGGAAATCTACATTTAATACAAAATAAATCCTAATTTTGAGAATTACCATGATGCTACTTTATATTCCACTTTTCTTGAGAACATTATATAACATGCTAGAATATTCTTCACAGTGATAGTGGAAAGCAGAGTGATACTCAGCACATAGAGTTGCCAGGAGTACTAAGATTACAATAGCAGTAGGACAGCAGTGCTTGGAGAGTCTCATCTGGAGGTGGTGATTAAAAGCTTGTAAAAGAAGATCTATGGAGGAAGACTACAGAAATTTGGATTGTTTACCCTGGAGAAGAGAAGACTTAAGGGTGATTTACTACTGTTTCTGAAGCATAAGAGGGTTCTTTGCTAGAGCTTCATGGTAAGCTCTTCTGTGGCTTTCCTGTAGTCTGTGCAGGGGGGGTTGGGCTGACAGCTCAGTGCAGGGATTTAGAGTTTCGAGGAAGCTTTCAACAGGGGGATTTTGAAAAAAAAATTGAAAGGGAAACCAAGGTCTGTTTTGTGGAGATTTTAATAACAAGAGCCATCTCAAGTGGATGGATCTGGCCTTGTCTTGAGATGTAATGCTGGGTTATATGGCCCAAGAAAGCACCTTTTGCAAATCAGAAAAGGGCTTTCCAGTCAGAACCTCAGAAATATACCCTTGTTTGAGATAGCAACTCTTCCTGTATGAACAGTGCAGATAGCTGAAAGTAGCAGTTCATATAGCCAACCTAACTTTACCATGTTAAAACATGAACCTGTCAGTCCTCGAGATGAAGCCATGATGGTGGCTTGGATCCTTTTGTAAATGTTTTATATTGTGAATGTAGAAGTTTTTAATGTGTTTAGCACATTTTTAATGAATACCCTCTATGTGATAATTACTACACTCTTAAGATATAAAAGCACATAATATACATTCTCTACTTTCCAAAATCAAATCTCCCATTCTAAGTATCTAAGGCTGCATGTCAAAGAGAAATTGTTAAGGAGAATATTGCTTGCTTAGGAACAGTGTGTTTGGGGACCCTGGAACAGGGTATCTAGCTAGGCCTTGTAGAGCTAGGGAAGTTTCCAGTTCAGGTAAAGATAGAAAGATGAATAGGAATTTCCTAGAGCTATTTAAATACAAAATGATACCTGGAGATTCCAGCTCTAGGCAGCAGCATGTGAGAAGACATAAGGTATAAAGGAGAATGGATTTAGTTAGAAACTATGTATCCATAACCAATATAGTAGTCCCTATAGTAGTCAATATAGTAGTCTCTAACACTAGGTAGCTGTTGGGTACTTGAAATGTGATATCTGAAATAAGACAGAAAGATCTGAACTAAGAGTAACATACATGCATAATTACAAAAACTTTACACGAAACAAGAGTGTATTTCATACTTTATTAAATGTTGAAATATTTTCAATTTAGTGAGTTAAATAAAATGCTCTCAAAGCTGATTTCACTTTAACTTTTCTTGCATGATTAACAAAATAAGTTTAATTACATGTGTTCACAATTTAGACTAAAAACTATATATTATAGAAATATGTAAAAATGAAACAAAATTGTAAGTTTACCATGATAATTTGCCATGCATTCTGATATAATCTGTACTATTCTTCTTAATTATATTCTTTTTTTATTGTGAAAATACTGTACAGAGGGGTTACAATTACATGGGCAAGATAATGAGTACATTTCTTATCAAGCATTGTAGCCTCCTCCTTTGTTTCCCCTTCCCATCCCATCCTCCCCCACCCCCCAAACCAATCCCTCCCACCAAAGTTGTAAAGTTTGTTTTCCACATAACGACTTGTACGTCTCATTGTTGCAATGGGTCCACCTGTATCCCTATTTAAACGATTTGTTTTTCCCTTCCCCTCCACAAATTATAATAACATCAAATATAGTGAAAGCAGGGGTTGTACCGTGGGGGAGGGACATACAAAGCAACAAAGAAATAATCTTATAAATGTGTTAGAAACAATCGCATGAAAGAAAAAAAAACATTTGAATACATATCAACTTACCTGACCTTTTCTGCTTGACTCAGACATATACTAGTTATTACAAATAAGGGAAACCATTCTGTCAATGCTGGTTGAACCCCACTAACTTGGTTTCAAAACTCACTAATGGGTGACAATTCAAAATACTGAATATATTCTTACCCATTAACTTGACTTGATTCTCTAGTTGTTGTGTGTGAGCGTGTACGTATGTATATGTTTGTGTGTGGTGTTATCAGTACAGTGGTATGAGTGCATTTTCCTTGAGAATCTGTCAATATGCTTTGCAGGGGGAGAGAAACTGAGTAGAATTAACAACGAATTAGAATGCAGATACAGTGCTGAGTTGAAACCACTATGAGAATCCATGAGAAAGATCAGGAGGGTTGCAAAGTATGGCAGTGGTATTGACAACAAGGAGAATGAATGGAAAAGCTGGCAAAGAGTAGGGTATGGGCTACTTAAAAGACCTATCATGGGATTTAGTGAATGAATGTGAATGATGGACCTGTGGGTCTACAGTAGAGACTTTGGTTTTCTGGTTGGTATGATGCGATATCTTTTGCAGTGAAAAAAGTACAAACCAAGTTTGTTTGGAGGAGATTTTGAATTAGGGTTTATTGTAGGGAATTCTGTGTAGCATCTATATAATGTACTGGATCAGGTTATCTGTGTTTATCTTAAATGAGAGTCTGCAAGTAAAACTGGAAAACCCACAGATAAACTATGGAGAGAAAAACCTGGGAATAGGAATGAGTCTGAGGAACAGAAACTTTTAAAGAGCATGAAACAACACAGTCTAGGGAAGCCAAGGAAGGAGAAAATATTGAGCAGGAATAGACATCTAATCATTCCACAGAGAGACTAGTGCTGAGAGAGCCACATCTGACATGGTCTTCGAAGGTTTCAATACAAGAACTGACAAAGGGCTGCATCAAGCTGGAATGTTAATAAAATGGAAAAAATTTAGATAATAGAAGAATTTGTCTGGAGGAGTATGAAATGGAGGAAAGTGAAAGGGAATGGTAATTCATAAGTAAGCGAAAATAAATGAATGAATGACAGAAATTATAGGAAGCAATCCGATGGGGTGCTTGGCTATATTATGTTCCTTTAATTTTCAGGAGGGAAATATTGAGATAGCCTAATAAGCTTGAATTAACTGACCCAACAATGAAGGTGAGTTTGAAAATATAACCATGGAGGAGGATAATGAAACAAACTCATTAGGAGACAGAAGGGATCTTTGGTTGAATCAGAAGTCCTGAAAAAGAGGGTTGGAGAGGGAGAAAGCAATGGGATGGGAGGCAGGCAGGGATGTATGATTGTTTGCTATGTATTAGAGAACCGCACATCTCTCTCCATACTGGTAACTGAACACTACCTAACTGATGCCATAAAGTATATAGTTTGTGTCTTGTTTCAACAACACTTCATCTTCCAGCTACAGGGCTAGGGGAAGAAAAATTACAGGTTGGTTCAGAGTTAGTTTTATTCCAAAACTGCAGAGTCTACTAGTCAAGGCAAGAAAGAACGCAAAGCAAAAAGACATAGGAAACAAGAAACAAAAGACTTTAAGGAAGTCAAAGATCAAGTGTACTTAGAAAGAGGAAGCAGAAAAGAGAGGAGACTGTATCAAGAGTGAAGGTTTTGAGATCAATGTTAAGAGAGAGTCATTGTGGAACATGACAGGAATTCATGCTGATGACATTCCCATGCAAATCCTGAGCAAAATCTGAAACTTATCTTTTTGTCTGTTATCAGATATCTGATTCGATTATACACTATGCCACGCTAGCCGTTTAGAATTTGTTTGGAAATAAGAACAATAGTGTGTGTGTGTGTGTGTGTGTGTGTGTGTGTGTGTGTGTTCTGTCAAGCTGCTTGGAATGAGCAGGATTCTTATCATATAAGAGGATCTCCATGGTGAAGAAATAAATTATAGTTCAGAATAGAGACAAAAGATGAGTAATTGATTATGGAGATTTTCCATACTCTTAAAGGTGGAAAATCTCTCATAAGTAATTAAAATAGTTTAAAAATGGAAGAATATAGTCAGAGGTCAGTAACAGTAGGTCTAATGGCAAGTACAGGTGACATGACTTTTGTAGCTTCTATCTGTAACACCTAGAAAAGCACAAGTAAAGGAAAAGAAAGGAGAGTCGCTTGTCCTGGCTACAGTTGTAAGCGTGTTTCGGTCTCTCAGAGGACTGCCACTGTGTGTTCCATGATGATGAGTTTGTGCCACTTGGGTGACAGTGCCGCACAGATCACATGAAAGAAGATAAACAATGAGAATGAGCAACCACACTTCCTATGTGCTCCTTTGCTACAAGTTGGTCTGGAGCTCAACTCCATGTTGATTTGAGAAAAAGCACTCTGAGTTCTCTTTTAATATGGGACAAGCTTAATGGTTCCAAGTCTTTAACAATGC
This sequence comes from Dipodomys ordii, assembly GCF_000151885.1. Taxonomy (NCBI): domain Eukaryota; kingdom Metazoa; phylum Chordata; class Mammalia; order Rodentia; family Heteromyidae; genus Dipodomys; species Dipodomys ordii. Next base: position 4,035,595 of record NW_012267269.1, read on the forward strand.
CAGAAACTTCCTAAGATACTCAATGATTCTGGCAACTGTTAGAAGAAGAACATTGCCCTTCAGATGGCCACGCTTGCTTTTTCTGGGTGGTCTAAAAGCCACGAGCCATGGGGATCTCACTTTTGGATCATAGTTGTCATTTTTCTAGTTTTTCAGAGATGATAGTTACAACAGCAAAAAATAAATAAAAAAATGAATGTGTTGGCTGAAGACCTCTCAGTGTCTTTTTTTATTACTTTCAGTGACAACTGATGTATTTTATGTTTGTTACTACTTTTAATGAAAAACATGATTTCATGTGGTAGCCACATTACTGAGTGTTGCAAAAACAAGAAGAAAATTATGGTGGTCTGAAATAAGAATTGCAATTAGAGCCTTCTAGACCTGCAAAGCAGTGCTTATCTCCATCAGTCTTTGATCTTTTATTTACATTTTGTAGAGCTTCTGGATTTATATTTGAGGAGCTAAGTCCTGCCAACCTTTGGTTCCTTCTTTAAAACTAATAGTATTTGCTGATGACCTCTATGTAGGAACTCACTATATGTGTTTTTTCTTGTGTTTAAAATAGTTTTTGTACCTATAATTGTATGTAAGAAATAGTGGTGTTGCTAGACATTAATCATCAGAAGATATCTCAATCAACTTTGTTCAGATAGGAGAAAAATCTTCCACTACCTGATATTCATTTTTTATTTGTTGTTGTGGTGTGTGTGTGTGTGTGTGTGTGTGTGTGTGTGTGTGTGTGTGTGTACACATGTGCGGGTATGTGATGCGGGTACATGATGCAGAGGGGGGAGGTAGGGGGTGGAGACAGGGATTTAAATCCAGGGCTTTGTGCTTGCTTGCTAGGCAGGTGCTCAACCATTTGAGACACACCACTGCTTTATACTGATTATTTTTTAGTCGGTTGTGGAGCTTGAACTCAGGGCCTGCATGCTGTCCCTGAGCCCCTTTGTACTCAAGGCTAGCACTCTACCATTTTAAGCTGCTACAGTGTCACTTCCAGTTTTTGAGTTGTTAATTGGAGATAAGATTTTCACAGCGACTTTTCTGGGTTGGCTTTTGAACCACTATCCTCAGATCTCAGCCTCTTGAGTAGCTAGGATTACAGGTGTGAGCCATTGGCACCCACATCACACATTATTTTTGAGTTAAGGTCTTGTTTCCTGCTTCAGCATACTGCTCAGGTTACCATCACCTATTTTACACTTATTTCTGTTTTTTGTTTTGTCAGCCATGGGGCTTGAACTCTGGATTAAACTTCCTATAATTACTTGAATAATAGGTGCATGCTTCTTCATCTAGCTTGCTTTTAGTGAGTTGAAATGTCATAGAATTTCCTGCTGAGGCTAGCCTAGAACCATGATCCTCCCAATTTTATCTTCACACATAGCTTAGGATGACAGACACTAACTCTTGTGCCAAATTATAGGTTGAGGAAGGGTTTGCCAAAGTTCTGTCAGGGCTGGCCTCAAGCCACAATCTTCCTATTCTTAGCTTCTTCTGTAGCTAGCCACTGGTGTCTGGTCATCTATATTTTTATTTAGGCATTCTATAGGGTACCCCTGTCTTCTAAGGGTTTGTGGCCATTAGTCTGATAATCTTTGTGTCCCCTGAGGATGAGGAAAAATATAGCACAATTCCCTAATTTATTTTAGCAAGAAATGATGTGCAAAACTCTCTTCTACTTGGGGCTACCTTTTTGCCTTATCAGGAAAAAATAGTATTTTTTCTTTCTAGTAAAGACTGGGACCTGCTATTCATTTTCAGTTTAGGAGCAACATTAAGGATGTTTTGCATTTGTCTAATTCAATATTTGTTTCCTATTTAGGAAGGAAGACAATGGTAGTGATAGAGAAATAGCTTTCTGTTGGTAGATTAATAGAGTTGTCATCACACTGTTATCTTCATCAATGAAACACATTCAAGTTCATGACATTATAAAAGAAACAGAGTATAGGCTTACCATGTCTGCCATATGATTTCCTTTTTTTTTTAAATTCCAGGATTCCTTGGAATTTTGTGGGTTAAATATACTCAGTGTCAATTCTTCAAAATTGCCCTAAAATACTTGACCTACAGCAATGCATAATTTGAGTTGTGTGCCTCAGAAAGAAATTGTGGATATGTGTGGTACAACTCATGTGGATGCCCAGCCGGAAAAGCATCCATATCTCCGTTGGATTTTCTCCTTTCTAATTGGTTGCATAAATATTCATGTAAAGCTGATTTCTGTATCAATCTAGATGATATTGACAGGACCATGAAGGCTCTTAAGAGGCTCTGAATATTTATTATTTGTACACTATAGGGAAAATTCCATTTGAGAGTGGTGTTTGAATGGGGATTGGCAAAATCCCTTGGATGGAACCATTGTGTGTATACAGAACATTTGGAGTATTCTCTATTCTGGGTGAAAACATGGAAATTTTATGCATAACTAAATCATCTTACTGAAATTTGAGAAATATACAGATGTTTTTGATACCCATGGAACTATATATAACTAAACATTATTTACATGAGGGATTTTTGAAAGTGAGGAAGTCACCTCAACTTGTGGTGAACCAGGGTCATTATTTACTACATTTCAGCAGGTCATGGGGAATAGTACAATCTTTAAGTCCTACTTTTAGCTAATGTTCTAAGAGGTAGATTTATAAAAGTTGTTACCATCCTATTTGATGCCTTGCTTCCTCTTAAAAGGAGGAGGCAGATCTGCTTTCTTTCCAGGAGGTAGTCTATGTTTTAGGTTCATTTCTTGAAGCACCTCAGAATTCTAAACAGAACATCATGATTCAGCCTGGTTTTCTACATTGTTTGTTGTGCTCCTAACAATGAAATGTACAAGATACTATGTTGAAAACAAACTTTACAACTTCAGCGACAGGGGTGGGGGTGGGGAGGAGTTGAGGAGGTGGGGAGGGAAGGGTTGGTAGGGGAAAAACAAAGGAGGAGGTAACAATGCTCTTTACCTTGCTCATATAACTGTAACCCCTCTGTACAGTATTTTTACAATAAAAAACATTAAGAAAAGATTCAAGTGTGGCAGTAGCTTTCATCTTTCATAAGCCTTCTTTTGGTGCTTACATTGGCTATATTTTGTAACTTTATTCATTTTACTGCTATGTGTCTTTCATCATCATAATCATAAGAGAGCATGAGAGTCAGAGACAGAGACAGAGAGACAGAAAAACAGAGTGTCCAGACAGAATGAATGAGCCTCCTTATTTCCCTCTCCTTTTCTTTCCATCCTTCTTTCCCTTTTCCACCTTCCCTTTTTCTCTTCTTTCTCTTTGCTTCCTTTTCTTCAGTTCTTCCTTTATAAAATTTTTATGGGTAGAAAACAAAACTACTTCCCTCTGAGCTCTTATATAAATTACTGTAACAGCAATTGACATTTATTTAATTTATTCTAATGAGATTAATATAATAGTAGTTATAAGACTTATTAAAAGTTCTATAACACAAAGAAGCATGTAAGGTACACTTGTAAGCATGTTTTAAAACTAAGCCGCTAATTCAAGGTGACAGTTGATGTCCAAAAGAGTTTTACTAGAAGCAAAATGTCATGGTAGTGAGAGGTGTGGGAAGCCCTAAGGACCTGGGATTTGCTCCACCCAATCCTACCCTCCTGAAGCTGAGCAGTATGATCACTATTAAATAGAATGTGTTTAATGTGTGTAGTTTGAAGCAGTCAGTTTCAATCTAAAGGTTTCTATAAAAGTCAATTTTATTACTTTACAGCTCTAGCACACCAAAATCATTTAGTTCTGGCATGTACTCCAGCTGACTGCATTGATTAATCTAAGAAGGAAAACAGTTTCATTTTGAAAGGGAGAAAAGGCAAAAGTCATAGCCAGCATCAAAAAATGTATGAGAGAAAGAAACTGTTGGCTCAGGCCCACCCTGGGAGACATGGGACATAGAAGAAGGCCAAAGCCCCTGAATGGGGCATTTCCAAACTGACTTTTGAGCTGATATGGGGATGTGATGTTGAATGCATACCCATACGTCTAAAGAATGAAACAGTATTGATCAACTTTTTGTCTTGTTTTTGTGCCAGTATTAAGGCTTGAACTCAGAACCTGGTGCTCTTGCTTGGCTTTTTCTGGCTGAACTTAGGGTTTCATATTTTTGCCTGACTTTCTTTTTTTTCTTTTTTTCCCTAATCTGGTGCTTTACTATTTGAGCCACACCTCTACTTCCAGCTTTTTGGTGGTTAATTAAAATTATGAGTCTCTGGCTTCGAAACACAATCCTGAGATCTGCTCTTGAGTAGCTGGATTACAGAGTGAGCCATGGAACCCAGTGTTTAATTTTCTAAACTGTCATTCAATCTATTGAATTCCAAAGGGAGTAAGATAGTAGTATCTACACGAATAAACACTCACCAAGGTAATGAGCAACTGTTACCCAACTGAAAACATTACCTCAAGTTTGAATCACCATTCAAGAATGAAAATAATAGTTCTCTTTAAAAAAATTAGGTTGCTATTTATCTTCCCGAAACAATGTGGATTTAACAGTTTTGACTCCTTCAAATCCTTCTTTCGTTAAAAACATTTTTATTGTTTTCATAAAGGTGATGTACAGAGGGATTACTGTTACTTAAGTGAGGTAAAGAGTAATTTCTTTTTTGGACAGTGTTTCCCCTTTCCTTGCTCTCTCTCAGTTCCCTGTTCATCCTGACCTCAAATCCTTCTTTCTTTTTATACACGTTTGCTCCTATGATTTAAGCTTTCCTTTTGAGTCTTTGTGTGGAAAACTGAGCTTCAGTAAAATTACTGTTCTTTGAGGGAACACCTAGGAAAATTTAGGAAAGTTAGGTCATTACCATGTTGCTGTGCTACCAGATTAACACATTCATTTTTCTACTATTACTGAGTTCCTTCTGTAGGTAAGAAAATTTTGATTATTATTTTTAAGTGTTCTATGAAGGCGTTGCCATTTAACATAGCAGTTTATGAATACAAAGCATCTTGATCCAAGTCACCCCTTTCAACATTCTCACCCACCCCTCCCCTATCCACCCCTTCCTTCACTCTTCTTACGTTTTTAGGATATACATTGAATTCTTGACTGAATTATTCTCCCCTTCATTTGTCTACCCCTTCCCCCTAGAACCTACCTCCCAGGTAGGAGTAGGTAAATGATGGCAACATAGATCTTATTTTTAAGGAGCTTAAAACTTGAAGCACTTGGTTTTTTCCCTTCCCCTCCCCAAATTATACCAACATCAAATACACTGAAAACAGAGGTTATACAGTGGGGAAGGGACATACAAAGCAACAAAAATAATCACATGGTACCTTATAAATACATTAGAAACAATAACAAGAAATAAATAGGGATACAGGTTGACCCATTGTAACAAGGAGATGTACAAGACGCTATGTTGAAAAACTAGCTTTACAATTAATCTGGGGGTGGGGAGGGGGATGAGGTAGGAGGGAAGGTATGGTAGGGGGAAAAAACAAAGGAGGAGGCAACAATGCTTGATAAGAAATGTACTCATTACCTTGCTCATGTAATAACCCCTCTCTCTATACAGTATTTTCAGAATAAAAAACTTATTTAAAAAAAACTTGAAGCATGTTGATAGTACAGGAAAAACAAAGGAGGGAGTTGTAACAATGCTCAATAGGAAATGTACTCATTACCTTACTCATGTATCTGTAACCCCTCTGTACAGTATCTTTACAATAAAAATGTAATAAAATTATAAAAAAGAGACTAGTGAACCAACACACACATGATTGTAAGTGGTTGTAAGGACTATGACAGAAATGATGAGGTAGAGCATTAGAACTGAAGTGAATAGTATTTTTGTGGGAATCTTAATTGTGAAAAAAAAACTAAGAGGTGGGAAAATAGCTGGAGAATAGTATGGACCTGGTGGCAATAATAAAGTTTGTGTTGTGAGGGGATGTTGAGACAGTCTTCCTTGGAGCTAAGTGTTAGGAAGTTGAGTCTCGAAACAGATCAAAAGTGCCTTTGCTTGGAAATACGTTCCAATGTGTTCTGATCAGAGAGAATAGAACATTTAAAGACTTATTTGCTCAGGCAACTTAGAGTAGCCAGGGTGGCCAATCACAAGTGCATGGAGCTGAAGTTAAATGCTGAGAAACAGTGACAGAATTGTGATGAGTAAATTGAAGGAACTTCAGTGTGTGGGAGGGGTCAGCAATGATAACTGACATTGTTGGATTGTTACTTTTAACCATGTGTATAGATAGTGTAGTGGGGCAAAAACTAAGAGAAAGTTGAAGGGTAATTGAGAAGCTTTTACACAGGTCAAGGTGAGCCTTGTGAGGAATCAGAGATGGAGAAAAAGGTTCTGATGCAAAATATACTTGCAAGTTACCAGCTAACAAATTGTCTATGGGAGATGAGGAGAAAGAGAAGCCCAGAATGATAATCACAGTTCTTGTTCCCTTTAAATAGTTAACATTTTCTGAGGTGAAAACAGAAACAATCTTGGGGGTGGGGATAAGTACATGCATTTAGTAATCTGTTTTGAGACAGTGAAATTTTTATTTTTGCTAGTCCTGGGGCTTGAATTTAGGGCCTTGGTGCTGTCTCTGAGCTTTTTTTGCTCATGGCTAGTAGTGCTATACCACTTGAGCCATAGCTCCACTTTGGCTTTTTACTGGTTAATTGAAAATAGGAGTCTTATGGACTTTCCTGCTTGAGCTGTCTTTGAATTTTAATTCTCAGATCTCAGTCTCCTGAGTAGCTCACAGGCATGAGGCACTGATACCCAGTTTTGAACCAGTGAACTTTTGAACCATGAATTTTACATGCACATGAAACATCTAAGCAGAGGCATAAAATGAGTATTTGGAGGTAAAAGTATGAATTTCCCAGGAAAAATTTGGGTTGAAATTATACAGTACTTACCAATACACAGATTTAAAGCCACATAAAAAGGCAAATTCTATGTAGAGAGGAAGAGAAGACTAGGAACAAAGACACAGAGGTCCCAGGAATGTCCTGGACTGTCTCATATGAAGAGATAAATTGGAGAAGATGGCAAAGGAGCTGGGGAGCCAGTCAAAAATCCAGGAGAAAAACTAGGACAAAGAGAAATAATGGAATTAGTATTATACTCAAGAGGGAACTGTGATTCTGAAATGCATCCTGTGATCAGAGGGGGATCCCTTGGATTTAACAAGATAAAGTCATTAGTGATTTTGGTAGCAATTTTAAAGAAAGAGTAGTGATCAGAAACTATAGTGGAATGATTGAGGGATACTTAGAAGATGGAAAAGTGTAGACATGAAGTGACTGTTATCTTCATAAGAAATTGGACTATGAAGAAAAGCTGAGAATTAGAAAAAGAGTTGAGGGGCAATATGGAAGTTTTGATTGCATGCTTGGAGTGATGAATAGATAGGAAAAGTACTGAGTAAGGAAGAACATTGTTCATAATAAGAAGTTAGAGCTTCATTCTCTTAGAGTTTCTGGGGTCTCAGTAAGGTCTGGGCAACATTCATCAGATGAAGGGTGTTGATGGGAAGAGAAGGAAGTAAGAAATGGGAGCTGAGAGAGAAGATGTAAAAACAATTTAGGAAGATGGTGAGAAAAGCTAACTGCACCATTGGAAGTAACAGCTATGTATGGCTGTGCCAGGACTCATGTAAGGCTTGTTGAGTATGAAGCTCAGTGGGTGCCAGCGTAGGCAGGGCCTTTACAAGCATTGCTCTTGATAGAGAGTAAGACTCCATCACTATTGTTTTAGTTGTGTGGAAAGGATAAATCATTTACCTCTGAATGCTAGAGCCATTCATTGAAAAGAGCTCACAAACTGTGTTCAGAATCTCAAGGTTCTTTTGATCAGCATCTCCCAATACCTAAAGAGGATGAACATATTTTCATGCATTTATTGACCCTTTGTTTTATTTTATTTTATTTTATTTTTTGGGTCTGGTTGTGGGGCCTGAACTCTGGGCTTGGGTGCTGTCCCTCAGCTCTTCAGCTCAAGGCTAGTGCTCTACCACTTGAGCCACAGCGCCAC
>NW_012267269.1:4044651-4061943 GCF_000151885.1 Dipodomys ordii
ATATATATATATATATATATATATATATACTGAGGGGCATCTGGGTTGGTTCCATATTTTAGCTGTGGTAAATAAAGCTGCAGTGAACATAGTTGTGCTGGTAGCTGTAGTGTGGCCTTGTTTGTGGTCATTTGGGTAAATGCCCAGAAGTGGGATTGCTGGATCTTCTGAGGAGCCTCCATAGTCCTTTCCAGTTTGGTTGAACCAGTTTACATTCCCACCAACAGTGTAGTAGAATTCCCTTTTGGTCACATCCCTGTCAGCATCTGTTATTATTTGTTTTCTTGATAATGGCCGTTCTAACTGAGGTGTGATAGACCCTCATGCAGTTTTGAATTGCATTTCTTTTATGGCCAGAGATGTTGAACATTTCTTGATGTGTCTATTGGCTATTCTTGTTTCCTTCCACAGAAGTCTCTTTTTAATTCTTTAGCCCACTTATTAATTGGGTGGTTTTGTCTTTGAGGATTTGTTTTTAGGGACTTAATTTTTTGAGCTCTAGGTATCTTTTAGATTGTGAGGCTCTTATCTGTTGTATGGCTAGTGACAATCCTCTCCCAATCTCTGGGCTTTCTATTTATCTTGCTGGCTATGTCCTTTGTCATACAGAATCTCTGCAATTTAATGTTATCCCATTTATCCAACCTTTCTTTGATTTGCTGTGTTTTTGGATCTTCATTTAGGAAGTTTGTACCTGTGCCAATGAACTCTAGTGTTTCTCCTATTCCTTCCAGTAATATTTTCAAGGTATCTGCTTTTACCTCAAGGTCTTCGATCCATTTGGCTGTCTTTTCTCCAACATTGTTTTGGCAACTTTGTCAAGAACCAGAAAGCTCTAAATACCAGGTTTATTTCTGAGTCTTCTACTCTATTTCATTGGTCAGTCTATAGGATTTTATGCCAATACTATAATATTTCTGTGACTGTGGCCATATAATGCAGTTATAAATCAGATAATGTGGTAACTCTAGCAATATATGTTTCTCAGAATTGTTTTGGCAACTTGTGGTCTTTTATGGTTCTATATAGATTTTAGGATTAATTTTCTAATGTGATTGCTATTCTTAGGAGAAATGATTCAAAGTTGGAGATTGATTTCAGAAATAAAGCTATTTTCATAATATGAATTTTGCTAATCCATGAATATGGGAGGTACTTCTATCTTCTTAGTATTTTTCTCAATTTCTTTCTTTGGTGTTTTATACTTTTCATTGGAGAACTTTCCACCTTCTTGGTTAAATATATTCCTGTCATTCCTGGATTTTACTGTTTTTTTTTGTTTTTGTTGTTTTATGTATGGTACTAGGGATTAAACTAGGGTCCTGTGTTTGCTAGGCAAGTGATCTAAGCACTTGAGCTCTATGCCATTAACTTTTGTTTTTAGTTTGTTTTTTTAGTTAGAATCTCAAGCTTTTGTCTGGTTGGTCTCAGAACATGATGCTTCCAAGCAGTTAGGGTTATAGGTTTGAACTCTTATTTTTAAGAGAGAAACTCACTAACTTTTTATAAACTGGCCTCAAACCACAATCCTATAGGTGCTTTTGAATAACTAGATTTAAAGGTGTGAGCCATAGTGCTTGGCCATATTTTTTTTATTTTTTGTGGCACTTGAACTCGGCCTGGGCTCTGTCCCTGAGCTCTTCAGCTCAAGGCTAACACTCTACCACCTGAGCCACAGCGCCACTTCCAGCTTTTTCTGTTTATGTGGTACTGAGGAACTCAGGGCCTTATGCATGCTAGGCAAGCACTCTACTACTGAGCCACCTTTCAAACTCCATTGGCCATATTTTTCTGATACTACCATGAATGAAATTGTTTTCCTGATTTCTTTCTGAGTGTGTTCAGTAATACTGTGTATATAAAGGCTGTTGATTCTTGTATGTGGATTTTGTATTCTGGTATATTTTTGCTAATTTTTTGATCAAGTCTAAGAGGTTTATTTTCTTAATTAAATGTTATTATAAAGGTGATATATAGATGGGTTACAATTACAAGGCGGGTACAAGTCAGTTATAGTTATAAGTCAGGTAAAGAATATATTTCTTTTTGGATACTGTAATCCTCTTCCTCACTGTTAACAGTTTTTTTTAATGGAGCCTTAAGTTTTTTTTTAAGTATAAGATCATATCACTAAAAATAGGGAATGGCTTGACTTCTTTTTCTATTTGTATCCCCCCTTTTCTTTCTGTTGCTTACTTTATTACTTGGGCAATAAGTATTTGAGTACTACATTGAATGAGAGTAGAGAGCATTGACACCATTGTCTCATTCCTAATAGTTGAGGAAATACATTCATTTTTTCCCTTACTATGATAATAACATATTTGTCATATAGGCTTTAGTATGTGGAGGTATGATCCTTTTACACCTAATATATTTAGGTGTAAAGAGATGTTGAATTTTGTCAAATGCTTCTTCCATATGTATTGATATTATCATGTAGTCATGTAATTTTTGTCCTTGATTCCATGTAATTTTTGTCCTTGGTGTATTACTCTTATCAATTTGTGTACATTGAACTCTACTTGTATCTCTGAATTTAAAACAATGTGATCACTGTATATGGTCCTTTTATTTATTGTTCTGTTCAATTGGAAAGTATTTTGTTGAGGATTTTGTTTCCACATTCATCAGTGATATTGGTCTACTTTTTCTTTTTTGTTGTTTCTTTTTTTTTTTTTTGTCGGTCTTGGGGCTTGAACTCAAGGCCTGGGCACTGTCCCTGAGCTCTTCAGCTCAAGGCTAGCACTCTACCAATTAAGCTACAATGCCACTTCCAGTGGTAAATTGGAGATGAAGTCTCACAGATTTTCCTTCCTGGGCTGGCTTTGAAATGTGATCCTCAGATCTCAGCCTCCTGAGTAGGTATGATTACAGGCGTGAGCCACTAGCATTGTGTGCTTATTCATTTTTGGAGATAGGATAATTTAAGATTCAATGATATTCTTTATGCAAGAAACACATTTCATGGACAAAGGCATATATATGTAACCCACAGAAAAAGTGAAATAACAGAAAATGATATTCTAAGCAAACGAAGTGGAAGCAAACAGGGGTTATTATATTCATATCCAGGAAAACAAAGCTATAGACAAAAATAGTCAGAAGAGACAAAAAAGGTTACTATCTATTGATAAAGGGAACAATACAATGATATAGTGATTATAAACATATATGCAGGGCATATAATTAAAAACACATATGGCTACATATTGATGTAGTTAATTTTCTATAGCAAATGTACTGGATAGGAAGAAATACATCCTAATGAAAAATAGTGAGTTACTCCAGTACTTTATTCTTACCAATATATAGATTCTCAAGACAAAAAATATCAATAGACAAAGTTCGAATTGAATGACACTATAGATGAATTAGTCTGAGCAAGCATTTCAACCACCAACTGCAGCTCCTTGAGATTTCTCATAGTCATATGAGAAATTGCTATAAAGCAAATTTTGGCATGTATAAACTACTGAACTAATTTCCTGCAACTTTTTAGATCATAATACAATGAACTAGAAGACAAAAAACTACAAAAAATTCAAAAACTTGAAGATTGAACAACACAACTTTATATGGTCAGTGGTCAGTGAAGAAATCAGGGAAGTGGAATTTAAAAATTCCTGAGCTTGCTGGTCGCTGGTGGCTTATGCCTGTAATTTAAGCTGCTCAGGAGGATGAAATGTGAGGATCACAATTCAAAGCCAGTGTTGGCATAAAAGTCTGTGAGACTTTTATCTCTAATTAATCACCAGAAAACCAGAAGTGGAGTTGTGGCTCAAAGTAGTAGAGCACTAGCCTTGAGCAAAGAGGCCCTGAGTTCAAGCTTCATGACTACCAAAAAAAAAAATCCTAAACTTAGGCGAAAATGGAAAACACATCATATTAGAATCTGTGGATACTACAAAGACATTTCTAAGATGGTAGTTTATAGCTATGAGAGACTAAATTTAAAAAATAGAGCAACCTCAAATAAGCAGTGATACAAACTCTTTACATAAAGACTAGATATCTTGACCTGATTACTGCTTTGGAACAAATTTGTTAATATTCCTTATACTTGCAATGTTGAGTAATGATAGACTTTGGGAAGACTAGTCTATTTGATCCATTCCGTAGACAATTAGTATAGTTCCAGAATGGACTGCTAAGGAAATGCTATCCAATTTATTGCATATAAATATACTATTTCTTCCTGTTTCATTTTTAGTGTTTCTTTAGTATGAAAGTCTTTTTTCAAGAACATAATACAAGTAACTTTTCCATTGTTATTATCTGCCTTTCGTTGCTCTCACTTTATAAAACATTCCCAGTCTCTAAGAACAGTTAATTGCATTATAGTTGACCTTGCACACAGAGTACTCGGCAGTCCTGTTAAATATTTAACAAGCTTTCATGAAAATTGTACGCAGGTGGATCAGGCAAACTTTTTTTAAATTTGTATATCTAATGACACCTTTTTTAGTTTCCCAAGATTCAGTGCATGTTATTTCAAGCTTATCTTGAAGGAATGAAAATTAAGAACAATTAAAGAATAAGAAAATGACTTTCATTTTAATTTTATTCCAAACTAAATAACCAGGGTAGAATTCCTGATGTCTGTTTACATATGTATTTACATATAATATATAAACGTATACATATATAAATATAAATAAATATATGTGTTTAATGCTGATTCTGAACCTTGAAATCAGAGTCTAGCTCATTGTCTCTGAGCTTTGTTGCTCAGGCAGTAATGTTCTACCACCATAGCTCCACTTTTGGATTTTTCTGGTCCTTTATTGGGGATAAGAGTCTCACAGACTTTCCTGCGTAGGCTGGCTTTGAACCACAATTCTCACATCTCAGCCTCCTGAGTAGCTAGGATTGTAAGCATGAGCCACCAGCATCTGACTATGATAGATTATGATAGAGTAGTATGTATGTGATATTCTTTTAATCAGTTGTTTGAGCACAATAAAGGGAAGTTATGTACTGTGGAAATAAAAATATGATTGCTGTGGATAGGTTCTGAATAAACTTGATATTGATAATGTGAGTGCAAGTTAATATTGATGAAGAATACTTATTATATGACAAATGTTATGATTTGGTATCTCTGTGTATATTACATTGGTCTTACTGAGTATGAATGAATCATTCTTTGGAAGATCTGTTGATAATTTTTGTAAACAAAAGCAAGACACAATAAGCTCATTTTCTACTATACCTATTGTAATGCTAAAATTTTAATTCATTTTTAGCATACTAGGTCTGTATAAAAGCAAAACAATATCTTGATTTTGTCAAGTAATATATGGATGAGATGGGATGTGAAACTATATCCATATTAATTTTTGAAGGAATAGTTAACTTAAAGTGGACAGTTATATTTTGAATTTTTCTATTTACTTGCATAAATCCACTATTTTAGTTTCTTAAGAATCTCTTAAAAGCAAATGCTATGTGAGCATCTTTCATTTATTTTGTCTTTAAGTGTCTTCAAATCAGATGGTCCCAAAGCGATCTACCAGCCTCTCTTTGATGGTTCTCTGCTTTAGACACAAGTAGATGCTGGACTTACTCTTTAAACTTCTCTTTGGTAACTGATATGAAGAAGCCCCCTAATAAATGAGAAACATATAATGGGAAAGAATAATGCCTGGTCATCATTATCTAAAACTCCTTAAATAACTATCCTTATAGCTAGGTGCTCATGGTTTATACCTATAATCCTAGCTACTCAGGAGACTGAGATCTGAGAATTATGATTTTAAGCCATTCTCCCAACAAAAAACCAGAAAACCTGGAAGTAGAGCTCTGTTTCAAGTGTTAGAGTGATAGCCTTGAGCAAAAGAAGCTCAAAAATAGCACCAAGGCCCTTAGTTCAAGCCTCAGAAACTGTACCAATAACAAACTAACTGAATAAATAGCCACATGAGAAAATTATAAAGACAATAGAAAAACCCATGCTTAGAAGTGAAAACCAATGTTATCTATTATACATGAAAGTAATATATCACTACTGATTTTCCAGGAAGCTGGATTCTAATACGATAATGTATGATGCAAAATATTGGATAGAAGTTCCTGAATAAAGAGAGAAATTAAAAATACATCTTTATTGAAGCATTATTAGAAAGCCACATGGAAATCGATGACTTGTGATCAAAAGTCAGGTTTTTCTTGTTGTTGTTGTTGCTTTAAGGATTTATGCTAGTCATGAAACTTGGTATCTAGATTTGACTAGCACCCAAAGCATTACTTTAAATCTTCAAATCTTTAAAACAATGATGTGCTGAGAAATAAAAAGATAAGGTCAGGCACTTTAAAAGCAAGATTTTTCTTATAAGACTAGGTTTAACAGAACATTGTAATGTTTAATTATATGTCTTGAGATACTCATCTCAAAATATCTTTGAAGAAGTGGTTAGGTGGGGAAATCTTTCAATACCACTGTGACTAGACTTTTCTGAATAATAATGCCATATGATTGACAGTGGCATACATCACCCAAGAAAAATCTATGTCTGGTTTTTATGTTGACAAAGATGACTGGGTTCATATGCTGTAGGTAATTTCAGGCTTATGTAAAACTCTGAAAATCTCAGAGCACTTAAAAGAGTTATGTGAAAGACAGACTTGTAGTCATCTGGAATTCTGAGCCTGGTGTGACTACAGCTCTTTATGAGGAATAATTTGCTGTTTTGGGCCTGCTATTCAGAATTATGTGAATAACCCTGTTCGTAAGTTATTCAGTTTAAACAATGTCTCTGGGTAAACTTCATAACTTGTAAATGTTATTCCCAGCTAGAACTGTCTCCCCAGCATTCTTGTTGTAACCCTAACATTTGACTTGTTCATTTTAAAAGGTTTATTATCTTATAAAACATGTAGTCTTTGTTCTCATTTCTATAAAGACCAAGATTAGCTGTCCCATATTCTACATGGGCAAAACCTTCTAGATGTCAATATAGATTCAGCAATTCACTGTGAAAATAAAAATCTGATTAAAATAGAAGTATATTAACTTTTGTTTCCTAAGAAGGTTCTCCTCCTCACCGTTCCCATTGGAAAACAAGCTTTTCTAATTTTCACACCTCTTCCTAAAAAGCAAGTTCCAAGATCTAGCTGAAATCTAGTTCTCTTATCTTAAATTGCAATTTGCCATGTGGATTGGGTGACTACGGTTTGCTCTGTAGGAATGGCATTCCTTTAGATTCTACTTGTGTTAACTCATCATCATTTCTGATGCTCAAGAAAACTGACCAATTACAATTACAGCTCCAGTCCCCATCTTTCTTATCACCTACATGGTTAGAATAGGAAGATCCCTTTGGAGGATCTCATCAATTGCAGGCAAGAGATGACAGTGCATTGGTAGAGTTACTAATAAGAAATGGCTAGATTTTAAGATTCGTTTTAAAGGTAGAATCAATAAAAACAGTTGTCAGACAGGATGTGAGATGAGAATAGTCAACGAGGATTCTAAGCCTTTTGTCTTCAGCAGGTTGATGGCTAACCATGCCATTTACCAAAAGAACAAGAAGAAGATGTGAAGCAGTAGTGTGTGTGTATGTGTGTGTGTGTGTGTGTGTATGTGTGTGTGTGTGTGTGTGTGTACAAGCACGCATGCGTGTACCCATCCTGGTGCTGTGTGTGTGTGTGTGTGTGTGTGTGTGTGTGTACAAGCACGCATGCGTGTACCCATCCTGGTGCTTTAACTTAGGGCCTTAGTGCTGCCCCTGGGCTTTTGTCCTCAGGGCTGGAGCCACAACTCCACTGCCAGCTTTTTGGTGGTTAGTTGAAGAAAAAAGTCTTGTGGGCTATTTTTTTTTTGGCCAGAGCTGGCTTCAAACAGTGATCCTCAGATCTCAGCCTCCTGAGTAACTAGGAGTACACGCCTGAGCCACTGGCACCTAGTGAGAGAAGCAACCTTTTACAGGAAATCCGTGTTTAGTTGTGTTAAGTTTGAAGTGTCTATTTCACGTCTAAGTCTATTGGACTTGATAGATTGTCATCAATTAAAATAGATAGAGGATGAAGTCCAGATTGGAGGAGAAGACACCTCCCCAGACACAGAGACCACTCAGTAGACCAGTGGAATCTGTTTTCATTTACCAGTTGCAACTGTAGTTTAGAGGAATAGGAGACTACTCCTAAATACAAGAACGACCAGTGACTTAAGTTCTATCAGTGGGATTGGTACAAAGTAACTTGTAGTGAAAAAAAAGTAAGATAAACAGCTGAAATCAATTTGTTTAAGAACTATCACATAGTCCTAAATCTCCTCAAAACTTAGATCAAAATCTTCCTAATGCTGCCTCCCTGAATTTGAAGGCTATGATAATTAAATTCTTTTACCTTCTTCTGATTATATCTATAAAAATAAAACATTATTTGGCAGTAAGATAAGAATTGTACTGTACACTCTGATACACAGGATATTAAAATATAACCCTAAGTTATCAGTACTGGGTTGATTTGGCCATTTTATTTAAATACCCTTTAGAGAGCTTTGAAATTATTTTATACAACAAAGATGGGTCTAAGATGATTACAATGCTGCTTATAACAATTTCTATAAAAATGGGCACTGGCTCTTAATGACTGTGTTGCATTTTAATTTTCCTAAAATTGTGACTTTATCTTTTAAAATTTGATTTCAATGCTTTGGAAAAAGGGAATATTTCTCATTTTTAATGTTTTCCATATTTGGGACTTAAGGTTTTGATAATATATAATTGCTTGTAATTTTAAGAAATCTCAAACATTGGCCCATGCAATCATTCTATAATCAGCTGTTTTTGCAAAACCCTCTCGCAGTCCAAATTCTCATGGGGCTTGTCTGAATTTGTTATTGGATATTCTTGCCTTACTTGACTTGGGTTAGATAGTACTTTATTATATTAACTTTAATTGTTGCTTTTGTTTTTCTCTTTTATCATATACTGTAGCTAATTTCAGTCACAATCCTGCCTTCATTCCTTCCCTAGTTTTCTAGAAATGCCACCAGCAAGAAATATTTCATGCTTCATTGCATCTTACAATTCTAAAGAAAATGTTAGCAAAACATTCTAGAAAATAATAGCCCAATGGATTGGGGGATGGAAATGCTTTATATGGAAAATAATCATACCCTTTTAAAAGCAATTAAGTTTAATTCATGGATAATTCCTACATTGATAAACTATTGACTGGAAATACCCATGTGTTTAGCTAATTTGTACTGAGAATTTCTTCTGGATCATTGAAAGTTAAATGGTATGAAAAGGAATGGTCTATGAGTCAGCTTGAATTTGCTGAAATGTTTAGTTTTAACGTATCTCTTCATGAAACATACTTTCTAATACACTCTAGAGCTATTTGGCTATATTTCAAGATTTTAAAAAATTGAACTTTTGTTCCAGTAGATATATTTGACTTTAGAATACAGAAAGTTATAGCAATTTAATAGAAATTGTTTGGTTATAAGTGAAATAATTGACATTTAAGCAGCTTTTTGTTTGTTGTCTTATTTTTTGACAGTTCCGGGGTTTGGACTAGGGTTTTTGGTTCACTAGGCTTGTTTGTTCAGCTGGTGCTCTACCCCTTGAACCATGCTTCCTGCCCTACTATTTCGCAAGTCAATTTGAAGATGGAATAGTGAATTTTTTTAAAAAGGAAGATAAACAACTGAAATTAATTTTTAAGAGCTATTGCATACTCCTAAATCTCCTGAAAACATACGATGATACATGAATGTAGCCAAGGTTGTATGAGCATTGTCTCTCTCCCCGGGAAGGCTTCACAGAGGAAGTGATATGTAGTGGGTCATAAATGGTTAAGTGACGAAGGAGACTGAAAGCACTTATAGGAAGGGAAAAATGGATTTAACAACTGATTCGAGGAAAGGAAATGTGTATGTGCACATGTACATTTGTTCCCAAATAAAAAATGAATGGGAAATTATGTCTTTAGTTCTTCTGCTGCTTCTGTTTTCTTAATGTGAATAGTTGAAAAATGATGTTAATGGAAAAGGAGATTATAATTCTGATGCATGGTATTTGCATGTTGCATTCTCCCATCTTTCCCCACAATCGAATGGACTCCTAGGAAGGAATTTTTTTCATTTGCTCCAGAATACTCCAAACCACCTCCCACAAAGATAGTCTGGTTAGGATACTTAGGGGCCACCAGTAGAACAGAAAGTTGCCAAAATAAATGTTTTCCATCAAGATTTCACACTTGCACTTAATGAAATAGACGTTCTCCAAGCTGTTTCTTTAGAGCTAAGTTTTTCTTTAAGATTTGTAATGAAAATATTTCATGACCTGTTGACATATTCATATGGTGATTTTCAAAAGGCAGATTTCATTTACAAAATGGACTTGGCAACAAGTAGGAATATCTGGGAAGTTGAACAAGGCTGTTGACAGGGAAAATTAGGGCCGAATCATAACTGACATTGTTTTGCAGCTGTGCCATTTTTGGACTGACCAATGGGATGGGGTTTTTGGAGCTTTCGTTGTACTAGTGCTGAGATTGGCAGCTAATGAGTATTCAGAGTGAAGTGTAGAGGTAGCAGCCTGCAAGTAGAGAACAAATATTCATGTAACTGGTCTTTCTTAGTACATAGGAGAAATTACAGCGTTTAGAAAAAAGATAGTAAAGAATAATTCTACAAGTTAAAAACATCAGAAAATGTCCTCTGTATCATTGTCCCTATGTGGCATCCTCCCATCTCATCCAGTTACCTCTTTGGCTGATGATCTAAGGGACTAACAGGCATTAAGCTTCAACTTTTAGTTGAAAGTCAGTTTGGGTAGATTATATTTGTGTATCTTTCTCTCTGTGGTTAAAGGTTGGGAATTCAGATGAATATGGCATAAGCCAGGGTTGAAATTAGTCTAAATACCAGTTTAAACTGTTCTTTTAGATTTAGGAAACGCCTATCGACTATATGACCATATTTTTCAAGGGATGCTGCTATGTTCCTCCTATCAATAAGCTAAGAGGATATATAGAAAAAATATAAGTACTATTTCTTAGAGTACTTTAATGACAAACACAACTATAAAAATCAAAACAAGTCCTCTAGAAACAGAAATAGGTTCTCCTAATTTTTAGCCATTTATAGAAATGGTATCAAAAGACTGTGATGAACATGGTATTGGAGCTTTGACCTTCGAAAATAAATCATTTCTCAGTGAGGAAGAGGTCACAGAGGGTTAGTTGGGGAAGTGGTATTTCAACTGAGCTATAAAGAAAGAGGCTGGGGCTGAATGAAGAGAGAGTTCAACCGAAGAGAGAAATACAGGAAGAGCATGTGCAATGGGGTTGCTCCAACAACAAATGAAAGATGGCAAGCAATTGGAGTCATATATGATAGTGGAAAGGTACAATGGTCCCCTGGTAAGATTGTACATTTGGTGATGCATTCTTTTGTTAAACTTGGAAAGGCATTTAGAAGATTGGAGAGCTTACCCAGGGTAGATTTCATAAGTTAGAAACTAGAGCAAGAAAACTTATGAATAAGTACCATTATCATTTGTCATACTCACTGTGATTAAAAAAAATCACACGCATTTTTCACACTCTTATAGGATCGTACTTCCAACTGTAATATGAACAGATTCTGATCAAGAGAGGGAAAATCTCTTTTCCAGAGTCACTAACATGGTAGCAGTTTTAACTGCCCCAGCATTGTGTCCCAATCACACACCACCACACCTAGTATAGTGTGAGCTGCTTAGATGGGGTTTAGCAGTGTAGTTCTCTTCCTTCTTCCTTCCTTCATTTTGGATTAATTATTCTTTTTCAGTGAAGAGTAATTTGTAGATGGCATCTGTATGGCCACAGACTACCTGGTCCTCTGAGTATTTTCTGATTTCCTTTGTGTGTGTGTGTGTGTGTGTGTGTGTGTGTGTGTATGTGTATGTTCATGTGTATGTACACATGCCTGTGTACATGTGCCACTGTAGGGCTTGAACTTAGGGCTTTGCGATCTCAGCATTTTTGTTCATGGTTGGCACCATACCACTTGAGCCACAATTCCAGTCTGCAAGTTTTAGAGATGTATTCTTGCTGATATTTTTCTCTCTGGGCTGGCCTTCAAGTCTCATACTCCAGGTTTTAGCTACAATTACAGGTCTAACTTCCTGATTTACTTCAGGTTCACCCTGCCTTGTTTTGTCAAGTCCAGCCAAATGTCACTTGTGTCTAAATAGAAATCAAATTGTGAAGGTAGTTTTTCAAACCCTGTTTTCCTCCATGCTATTTTTCTATGCAGGCTATGTTGTGAATGGATATACCATCCAGTTAAGTTTTTGAGTTGACTGGAAATGACAATTCCCAGAACCCTTCTGAAACATTCCAAATCAGACCCTATCTTTAACAAGGTGTCTAGAAGAATCATGCACATGTTCTGCTTTTTGGACACTACTTAATAATGATCAGCAGCTAACATAGATGTAATTGCTTGTGCGCATATACGCATTGTATAAGTTTATACAAGGAGTTTCAGCCTTGTCTTAATGATCATAGTATCGGAAGTTCAAATTGTCTCAAAACTGGTCAGTAAGGAGCATTACTTTAGTAAATTCCTGATATCATTCTTATTGCTGGCTTGCTAATATATTACAGGTTCATCTTGTAGATTCCTTGCTTCAATCCCAGAACCAGCCATTTCCTCAAGAAGAGAATTTTCTATTATGGAAAATGTTTTTCTGTAACTTAACCTGAGAGCTAGCAGTGACTATCATTGCTGCATTGCTCATTCTACATAGACCCCCAAATGTAGAGGAAGCCATACTGATACTCTCAATCCTGTTTCCACGTAGTTCATTATGGTGTTAAGCTATTCTGTGGATATCTATCTGTCTGTCTATCTGTCTGTCTGTATCTCATACATATATAAATAAATATTCTCTGGAGAGATATCATTTAGTTTCATTGTCCTTTTTGGTTTTTAATATCTTTGAAGAGTTGACCTCATTTTTGGTTATTTATCCTTATATGAAACATGTTTTCATAAACTACTTTTTTCAGTTCATATTTTGAGACAGGATTTTATAAATAACCAAGGCGGCCTTAGAATTTGCTATGTATGCCATGTTCATAATCTTCTTTCCCTCAAGCCTCACAAGTGCTGGGATTACAAGTGTGCCCATCATAATCAGCTTTCTCTGATCTTCTGAAAGAGCCATCATGCATCTGGGTGAGTTTTTCGAAGTCCACAGAACTCAGTCTTCTGTACTTTTATGATAGTTTACTTTTTGAGTACTCCTTTTCTTTTCTGTACTGTCTCTTTTTTTTCCAGTTGTGAGGCCCGAACTCTGGCCCTGTCCCTCTGCTCTTCAGCTCAAGGCTAGTGCTCCAACACTTGAGCCACAGTGCCACTTCTGGCTTTTTCTGCTTCTGTGGTACTGAGGAATCAAACCCCATGCAAGGGAAACACTCTACCACTGAGCCACCTTCCTAGCCCCTGTACTGTCTCTTTCAGTGCTATTTTTCTTTTATTGTTCAATTTTGACTCTACTTTCAGTACTGTAGTTTCTTTTCACTGCAGGGCCTTGGCCTGAAAAAGAGTACTGGCATGAAATGTTAGTGATTTATAGGGGCCAGTATGCCTCATAACCTTCAGATCTTACTATTAACCCCTGTTTCCTACCTGTTATTGGATTGGCCCAACCCTTCTCAATTTCAGCTTATGTTCTGAAGTTAGTCTGTAATTTGTGCAGTATCTATATGGTTTGAAACTGCTGGCTTGAATGGTGTCAAGGAGAAAAGCCTGGGCATGGTGAGGCAGTCCTAGGATATTAGTCTAGTAAGAATCTGGGCAGGCAAGTTGTAGGAATTAACTAGAAAAGCTTATGTAGATTGTCAAGGATTGAACAGAAGGTAGAGGGACCTGTACTTAATTTTATAGATAAAGGGAGCTTTCTAAAGTTTTCACATAATTACATGATTAGAGCTAAGAAATGACTATTGAGGTGATTTGAAGAGGAACCAAGTCTACAGATGAAGGGCTCAGTGATGACAATTTTTTTGCTTCATTGGAAATGGATACTCCTCTCTCTTGTCTTCTGCCCTTCCTGTACATATGTACATGTGTCGTCATTGGGTCTGTTGTCTAAAAAGTGAAGTTTCACTCCATTCTTGGACTATTTCATAACAAATAGAGACATTAAAATTTTTCCAGGATTAAGAAATCTTTAGTGATATGTACACAAATTGTGAAAGGTCAGGGGAACACTTTGTTTTTCATTGAAAAATTAAAGACATCTGGACTTTTCATTGTAAATATTTTACAGGCTCTGAACTAGGATTACTGATGATTTGGAGGGTGGTTTTCAGTGGAAAAAATAAGAAGTTTAGAAAGCACATTAAATGCTAAATATATTATGATCAGATTTGGATATAATACTTATAACTATTTTCTCTCAAAAGTAATGCTATTTTTGATATTAAGAGTATAGATGTAGTTTTAGTACTAATCTAAGATAAATAAGAACTCGGCTTTATTCTCATTTAGGCAGCATGAATTTCTGAGCATCAGATATGAAATCTCAAATTCTTATGTCAGTTGAGTATTACAGTATTCTCTGCTTAGTTAACAATTTCAAAATGCATAATTATATATATTTTAGGCATACCATGAACTATTTGCCATTGTAGGTTTACAATAGCTTTTGAATGTGTGCTATAAAATAGCAAGGTTAAGCATTCTATGAGTCAGTTTATTAAAAAAGAATCTTAGATCTTTCTGTCTATATTCATGGAATCATACTTAAAAATTGATAATTCAGAAATCTCCTTGGTCAAAATTTCTAAATATTTTTCCTGTGAATGCCATTGGTAATCTTTCAGTTTCCAGTTGCCTTTAGCATCCTATGTCCCTCATTTTGGAAATAGGAATGTTTATTAGCATATTAAATAAGTGTTAAAATCAATTTGACTTTGTTTTTATATATTACTATTTTCATAATTTCTTAGCAAACATTAATTGTGCATTGGGAGGAGTACCATTGTGATATAACTTACATACATATAATATATTTCCATCATAGACAGGATTTCGTTTGTATAGCTCAGAATTTCTCAGTCTTATTTTTGTATATCCATTTGTCTGCACATACATAAATCAAATATATGAGAGAGATACCTGAAGTCCTTATATCATGTCCAAGTAAAGATAACATATTAGTCAGAATTCTCTCAGCATAACAAAATACTTGAGATATTTAGAACCTTTGGGATATTAAGAGCCCAGACATGGTAGCTCATACTTATAATCTTAGCTACTTTTAAGGCAGAGATAGAAAGAGCATAGTTCAAAGCCAGCCTAGGCAAAATGTTACTGAAACCATATTTAAAAACAAGCTGGGCATGACTATATATGCCTTCAGTCCTTGGTACTCAGAAGGTCGATACAGGAGGAGCATGATCTAAAGCTGGCAGGACCAAAGCAGATACCTTATCTGAAAAGTCAACTAAAATCAAAAGGGCTGGGTTATGTCTAAAGTGATAAAACATTTGTCTAGCAACACAAGGCCCCAGATTCAAATATCACTACTTGGAAAAATAAGTCCAAGGAACTAATCTGTGCTAAAAGGAACTAAAGCTGAGGCCAAGAAAGTTGTATCAACTGTTTCAGATCACTTTAACTTGGACAGAATTTGGACTATATCTTCCAACTCTCAATCAGCTTTTCTATTCATTGATTCATATGTATTATACCATTAGCCATGTTTTACCTAACATTTCCCTTTCTTCTTAGTTACCATAAACTTCCTCCTGCTGACTAACTTTCCACCCAAAAAGAGGGATGAAGTCAGGATGAGTAGCTCCATCCTTATGACAAAGCCTTGAATCTGATCCTACAGTGCCTCGTGCTATAGAGTGTCCATCATTTCAATGTTGATTCCACTTCCCATTTACCATTTGTGCTTTCTGTTACCTGGAGGGAGCCATAGACAGAGTATTGGGCTGTCCCTTTAAGAAATAAAAGAAGTCATGCCTCCAACCTTTCATATTCTAGGCTTACTTTATCCTCCTGTAGCTGCTGGTGATGCCTCACACTCAGGGTGAACAGAGCAAATATAATCCAACTAAGTGTGAAATAATTAATTAGGGTTTACTCAGCAACTATGACCCTAAAATTATTTATTTTAGGGAGAGAGGTCAAAGTTATATTTTTAAGTATATAAATTAATTAGTGATCTCTGAACCTAGTGCATAGGAGGGAGTGATCGAATAAGTAAGTATACATGGGTCTATTCTAAGCTCTATCACTTAGGAGGTATATAAATTTGTGTAAGATATTCATCGTCCTGAATCTTGGTTAATCAACTATTAAAACAGTTCAGTGGACTACATGCTATGTGTGTTCATTCTAGCTCTCATATTTTTTCTGTGAGTCTATGATCTGTGAGTTTTAATTACCCATGAATTGATCACTATGGACAATCAGGACTTGGACATATTTGTTTAGTCTGACAGAATCCTAATGGAATGGTCTGGAAAGAAATGGAAAAACAAAATCCTCTAGGATTCCTCAGAACCTTGCCCAACCAATGACCAATTTATGTTTTCACATCTTTCCAAGCTATGCATTCATTTTAAAATTTAATACTGCCAAATTGAAATCACCTATTGTTCATTACAGGATATTTTAAGTCCCTTATTTTAGAAAACATCATCTTTTTAATTATTGGAGTGTTCTGGCCTATAGTGAAACTACAGTACTTGAAAGACTATTGCTGTATTTCAGAAATCACATAGCAACAAAAAAGCAGAAAGTAAACTGGCCTCACAGAGAGTACTTTGAAGACCTTACCCATAATGCCAAATGCAGTAAAAGACACGGTCTGTTTCCATGGGGTGATGTTATAGAAAGATACAGTTCATTCAAATGTATACAGAGACATAATTCTTTTCAAGTTAGTAACACCTCATACTAGTTTTCCTTTTGGGAACTCCACAGACACAATAGGCAAGCAATTCTCTCTGGAGAGTAGACTAAAACCCATCACCCCTCTATATCATGTCTGGGTTCGAAAAAACTGAGAAGGCTCATTTTAAAAGATGGGTGTAGGATTGGTTGGGTTCTACTGGTTGCGTCCTCCATTCAGAAACTATCCTGCAACATTGGTTAGAAAGGTCTTGGTTTAGGCCCAAAGAAACATAGGTCCCATGGTTTCCCTTATTTGCAATATCTAGTATATGTACGAGTCAAGCGGAAAAGGTCAGATAATGTGATGTCAGGAAAATGAACCCTTAGATATGTATTTTAATGTTTTTTCTTTCATACATGTGTTTCTAACG
>NW_012267269.1:4062318-4066576 GCF_000151885.1 Dipodomys ordii
AAAAAAAAACCAAAAAAAAAAAAGAAAGGTCTTGGTTTATTTTCTATACAAATGTTTCGTATCTTTGACTTCCTAGGGGATTCTCATCATCCCTTCTTCCTTGCTAGCTTCTTGCACAGCTAGTTTAAAACTATCTAATCTAACCATTGACTAGGCAGACCAGTGATTAGGGAGATGTACATGAGGGTATATGGAAACATACTGTTTATGACAAGCATCTTGCTTTAGATTCCTTTCTTCCAGTTTCTGAATGGAAGCTGCTAACTAGGGGAGAAGGAAACAGAGAGGATCCCACAAATAAATACTGGTTTCTAGATCTAGGGCTGCACTGGGAATGCAGGCCCAAGCCGTTTTACGTCAGTAGATGCTTTAAGGATGCAGTGAAGATACCTTATAAAGTGAAAACCTATCATTTGCAAAGCTGCAAAAAGCGAACATTGTTTGCCACTCACCGTATTTCTCCGTGGAACCCTGAGGCCATGAGTCTTGTGAGACAAGTTTCAACTCTGCTTGGTGCACGTTTATTGTGCAAAGGAGAAAAGACCCAGAGAAGCAGGACATATTTATACATCTTGTAAAGATTGTGTGCATTTAAGAGTTTTGGTTGGCTTTAAATTAGAGCCAATTCTCAATTACCCATGATCAAAATGACAGCATGTAGACAAATGAAAATGAATTGTCTATGTTATCTCTTTTAGACATTGAAAATGACACCTTTGCTTTCACTGCTTAGTTTTTTTCTAATGGAGCATTATGGCACAGCTAGCCAATCATGACAATTATATATTTGAGCTTTATATTTTGGATGAATTTCTACCCAAGTAGATAGATGCTGTAGCTTAGGTGATAAAAATTGGTATGGCAAGCTGGGTGCTGGTGGCTCACACCTGTAATCCTAGCTACTCAGGAGGCTGAGATCTAAGGATCGTGGTTCAAAGCAGAAAAGTCCATAAAACTCTTACCTCCAATAAACCACTAGAAAACCAGAAGTGGCGCTGTGGCTCAAGTGGCAGAGTGCTTGCCTTGAGCTGAAGAGCTGAGGGACAGCACCCAAACCCAGAGTTCAAGCCCCACAACTGAAAAAAAAAATTGTGTGGCTATCCATTCCCTATATATCATCAAATTGTCTGCATATTTCCAGAGTTATATTCTCAAAGGTAAGAAAGCTCATGTAGAATTAGAAATCACCATATTAAAGCTTACTTTATTGACTAACATGAAATGTTGTAGACTCCATACTTAGGTTTTTAGTTTGCAACTTCTTTCAGCCATTTGGGGACTTATTTTCTCATTTTTTTTGTTGTTAGATTGGCCTATATCTAATCTTTTTCATGTACTTGCAATATTTACCACCCTAAGAGTTCAGTGAGGTTGGATTATTAAATATTTGTAGCTAGGCCTGGTGGCTCATGCCTATAATCTTAGTTACTCATAAAGCTGAGGATCAAGCAAAGTGAGCCTAGGTAAGAAAGTCTTGAGACACTTCTCTCAAGAATAGGACAAAGAGAACTAGAGCTATGTCTCTATCTACCATGAACCAACCATGAATGAAAAAGGTAAAGGACAGTGCCCCGGCTCCAAATGTAAGTCCCAGTACTGGCGCGCGCGCGTGCGCGCGCGCGTGCGCGCGCACGCACGCACGCACGCACACACGCACGCACACACGCACGCACACACACACACACACACACACACACAGTTGCTCATGTGATTTAGAGATAGATCTATTCCACAAATACATCTCTGATGGGTTCTACTTTCTTTCAGAGTCCATGAATTTGGAAAAATATGATTTATAACTAAATTCCAAGACTTGAGAATACATAGAAAGAAAAGTTTGGAGACTTGAAAATAAACACCAACAAAATAAAAATTAAAAAAATAAACAAATATCATTTTGGGGGGATTTTAGACATGAAAGATCCATAAAGTCCAGATTGTTTCCTAGGCTTTCTTTTCAACAAACATGAAGTCCTTGCTGTGAATATGATGTCACCACCCTGACTTCACACATTACCCAAAAGGCAGGTGTGTAATCTTGAACAAGTTAGGAAGGTAGTTTGGTTCTTTACACCCACAGTCCTGAGCCTCTGGTGATTTCCTGCCACCAAAATACTGCCAATTTCTGGTAGGCAAATAGAAATAGTATTCTCTTTCTAACATGTATGGCTTTCTAATTAATGATTTCAGAGAGTTGTTCTTTATTAGAGGAGAGCAAAGATTTTCCAAAGAAAAAGCCTCTTTTGAAGAAAGAATTTGTAGTGTTTACATTCCTGTAAGGCCCAAGAATCTTATATTTGAGAGCAGTGGGTGAAAAGTATTTACATTAACTCTGAAAGGTGAGAGATTTGAAAATTATGTTTTTATAGATTTGGGAAGGCCAAATCATGAAAAATGTTAAAAAGCAAAATATTGGTTTGCATTTAGAAAATGGGACATAGGAGAGCCCCTAGAATTCTATTCTAAATTCTTCCATTTATTTAAAAAAATGCATCTTTAATAGTAAGGGTGGTATTTAGAAATATTTGTATATTAGCCTTAGGTTCTTCCTTAACTTAATGGTGGTACTATTTAACATCCTCTAATAATTTTGTGGACTTTAGAGAGTTAACTAGGATATCATATGTACTTCTGTCTCCATATGAAACTCTTTACAATAGTAATATAGAAACTATGGGAAAAAAAGAATCTTGCAACTGAAATTCACAAGCAATTACCCATTTTCTTGTTTCTGATAGTAGGATAGAAGGAATCAAAGTCTAAGGCCATAATGAATTGAGTGGCCTTATACCACTGTGTCTTTCCACAGCCTCCCATCAATTCTGTGCAATTACTTTAAGAGACAGTAGCTCTCCTGAAAGCCTCTTCAACTGTACATTGACATCACAAGTTTAGGACATATTGGTTTTTTTTTCCTTTTGGATAAATCTCTGACCCTCCAAGAATGTGCTGTTTATGGAGGAAGAAAGAAATTCTCATGATAGCCTCCCAACCCTTATATTTGTATCTGTATATTCTCTGTGCAACTCCATTTTGGGAGTTTCCCTTTCTCAATGTAAAGTGAAGAGAGGGAATGGGGTAAATAGCTGAACCTGGGATCACTCTGAAACTCCCCAGAGTATTCCTAAACAACAGGTCACAGCAGCCTCAGGACATAGCTGACAGCAGGGCTTTCTTGCAGTCGATCTGGGGACATTCTGTAGAATATGAAATCCATCAGACCACAAACCTTGTTCTCAAATTCTGTTATCTAAAGTCATTTAGGACTTGTGTTTTCCTGTCTCCAAGAGCAAACAAAATCGGTGGTCTTTTGCCTATGTCTTTAAAATGGGAAAGGTAAGATGAAAAGGAGGTCTTTGTCTCAGAACTTAGGGTCCAAGGGCCGAACAGATCTGTGTACCCATCTGAAGTTCATGCTGGATAATCTGTTAGTCTCCTTGAGTCTCACAAAATATGTAGCCTTAACAAAATAATGGAATTTGCAGGGAAATGGATGGAACTAGAAAAAAATCATTCTGAGTGAGGTAAGCTAAGAGCAAAGAGACAAATGGTACATGGTCTCCCTGGTATGTGGATGTTAAATACAAAATGCGAGGAGATATGACGTAATAAACAAGACGTGAGAAACAAGGGATCTCCACTGGTCTTTTTGTATCATTACTAAGTGAACCCATGTTATTGACCACATATATGGTACATATACGCGCACATCTGAGGGAAACTAGAAGGAGGACATAGAATCAGAGGGAAACAGGAAAACATACAACAGAGTGACCCATCAGCTGCACTGGACATTGATGAAAACAAACTAAGCAACTCAAGGGCAGCGATGGGAGGGAGGGAATCAGAAGGATAGGGAACCGCTGACACTAAGCAAAAGGAAAAAAATGTACATACCACCCAATGTGGAAGAAATAGCTGTATTGTCAAAGTGCATCAAATTCACAAGCTTTCTAGACCACGATAATGACAATTTGCCTCATGAAGGTTAGAATGTGTTTGTGACTTTAACTATCACTATCTCACAATACTGTGAAATTTGTGAAGTTTATGTTATCACTTAATCACAGTAAAAATTATATAAAAAATATGTAGCCTTGCTGGGTGCCAGTGGCTCACACCTGTAATCCTAACTATTCAGGATTCTGAGACCTGAGGATCAGGGTTTGAAGCCAGCCCAGGAAGAAAAAGTCCCTGTAAGACTCTTTTTTTTTTTTTTAATTGTGAAAAGACCATACAGAGGGGTTACAATTACATG